>NC_090253.1:9870289-9882789 GCF_037325665.1 Littorina saxatilis
GTTGAAGCAGGTGACAATTTTAAACTTTTCGACCCAAACTTAGCCTTTCTGTAACCTGGAAATATGATGAGGATACACCAGACTACAATCATGTTCAGAAGTTTTCACATCCTGAATCTGCTCGAAGTTTTAAAGATCTTAAATATAAAACAAAATACCTCAATTAAATGTGTTTTATTTTTCTTACCCAAACTTGACCCAATGATGATTTTGAAACTTAAGACAGGTCGACGAGATTTATTTTTTGAAAAATAAGTTGAATTGAATGATAATGTTCAAATGTTTTACCAAAATGTGATCTTACTTTGACCTTGACATTTCAGTTGTGTCAACCAGATTTGGAAGTGACTGAAATTTCAAAGAACAGAAACATTCAAGAAATTGATAATCATCCATTTTGATCTGAACATGACTTCGGTGTGACCTTGCATTTGATGAGGGTCATATGTCTTGGGTCATCTCTGGAGGTCATCCGAACCTGGAAGTGTGTACATTTTTGAAACCTCTAGTATAAAAAAAAAATCAAGAAATAAGTTCGCATTTCATTACCCACTCTAGACTGATTTGCTCCACTTTTGAACACACTTGTTGTAACCAGTCGTGAACATCATGATGCTATTTAATTTTACCAGAAAAAGTAGCACACATTGTAAATGCTATTTAGTGTTCACTGTGTGTGGTACGTTTAGTAGTGACCTGTGACCTTGAAATTTGAAAGTTTCAATTTAGGTATAGAAATCTTTAGGCAAACTGAAGGAGTCAGCTCTTGTGAGAAAACAGTAGACTATGAACAATTACCCCAAAAGATATCTATAAGAACGGACACAAGCAGTTTTATTGCGAAAGAACTTGAACTCGGTCAGATTCAAAGAGCACCTCATCCGGAGATTGTAGAACTGAAAGTCAAAACTTCGTTTCAATGTTATTATTGTTTAATGAAAATGTCCCTTTTCTTTCCACAGGATCCGGCTTTGGACAGTCGCCAAGCACAACAGTTTACACCCTGTCTGTTTCAAGAACCTCTTTTCGCCTCCAGTAGTTTGTTTCTTTTCATCAGGCATAGTTTGTTTTCATCAAGTATTGAGAACATTTGACATCTTAGCAGCGTCTAAAAAACTTTTTTTCTCTCCATTGATGATAACAACAAGAGCCATGCAATTCTGAAAAAGTTTTATTAATACACCTACTTACTAATTGCACAGACAATATGCGCTGTACATCATAATATGACATTTGTTCGTCCTTTTTGTTTTTTTTATTGTCGAATTTCTGTGACGGAGTTGGTTTGGAATGGTATGTGCCTCCTTATAAACCATCTTACCAAAAGAACGCTGGTCAGCACACTTGAGAACAGCACCGTGACTACAAAAAATACACATATATTGAAGCACTAGATGAATACCCGCTGCGCCGGGTACGGCTGCGCCGGGAAGAAGTCGAACCGAATACCCGGCTGCGCCGGGGACCCGGCTATGCCGGATGTACGCCGGCTTTGCCGGCGCACCGCACGAAGGAAGGGAGATAAACGCTGAAAACACTGGAGAAGATAAGGAAGAGTTACTGGGAATGGATCCAGAGAAAAACAGATAAAAACCAAAATCGGTTTAGCGCGCATGCGCGCTGAGAGCACGTGTTGAAATATCTCACCGACCAGGTTGTGTCCCGGGTGTACCTGAATATGCCCACCAAATTTGAAACAGATCCATCGAGAACCTTGGCCGCGCATCGCGGACAGACACACAGACACACAGACACACAGACACAAGTCGTAGATATATAGAGATACTTTCGTTTCATCTCTCTTTCACTACCTATGTATTACCAATATTATTGTCTGTGCAACGTCCTTTTTGTATCTTCTTCGCATTGTCGTGCTTTCGTAACGATTTAAAACGGATACTTGTAACTGTTTACTTTGAAGCAAAAACATGGAGGCTACTAGCTGAGATACAGCACATTCTGCTGATTTCAAAGAATCATATCTTGAAATCTTGTTTGAACAATTTTAGAAAGACGAATGGCTTTTGCTATTATAAATGAGATCCTTGAACAAGTTGAGATCTTTAGATTGAAATTATTATAGCCCATCGTGTTCAGTAATGAAACGTTTTGGACAATACGATGGCAACAAGTAATCATCGTATTGTCCAAAACGAAGAGAGGTACAGAAAAGCGTGCTATCCTTCTCAGCGCAACTACTACCCCGCTCTTCTTGTCAATTTCACTGCCTTTGCCACGAGCGGTGGACTGACGATGCTACGAGTATACGGTCTTGCTGAAAAATTGCAGTGCGTTCAGTTTCATTCTGTAAGTTCGACAGCTTGACTAAATGTTGTATTTTCGCCTTACGCGACTTGTTCACATGTTGCCCTTCTTGGACGTATCAGTCTCTCGTTTGATCCTTTTTTTCAGTAAGAATCCTAATCCCGAAAATATATATAAATTAAAACAATTTCTCTCAAAAAACAAAAGCAGTTGTGTTGGTGAATGTGTATTTTACTATCTGGCGGATTTTTAGGTGTGTGATATCTTGGAAGTGGATTGCTATTCTCGTTTTTTCATCTCAAGACAATTAGAATTTGATAATGAATAAAGTAATATTTGTTTAAGCTTTTTAAAGAAGTTAAATGCTTTTTGCACAATCACCAACCTGCACAAGCACTAAACTACTTCTCTTTCTGTCACACAGACACAAATACACACACGCATGCATTTCAGCGGCGAACTTAGACACGCACGCACACACACACACACACACACACACACACACACACACATACACACACACGCTCACAAACACTCACACACACACACACACACCCCTACACACACAAACACACGCATCCACACAAACCCACACACACACAAACACACACACACACACACACACATGAACTCTCATTTATGCACTCTCATGAAACCCCATGCAGTAGTTTACAACAACACCCAACGCACGGTTTTATGTCGGTCAATAATTGTCTGCTCTCCACGGACCTATGACCCTGACATCTAAAAACAGCGGTCTACTTGATTTATCTCCTGACACGGGTCTTAAATTACACATGTGCAGGTGATACCGTTGATGCAGAAAAGGCCATGAAAGGTTTGAATGCGTGCAGCGGGGCATAAAATGCGGGATTATAACTTCAACAAAACAGCTTTGAATGCAAGGTTTTGGTTTCAGCAACACACACACACGCATACACACAAAGACACACACACACACACACACACGCACACACGCAAGCACACAGTCACACTTACGCACGCACGCTCGCAAAAACACACATACACACAAACGCACACACACAGACTCACGCACCGCCCGCGCGCACAAACGCGCACGCAAGCACGCATACAAACGTGCACGCACGCACGCACGCACACACACACACACACACACACACGAGTGTGTACGTGCGTGCGTGCACGCTTGCATGCCTTCTTGCGTGCGTGTGTGTGCGTGCGTGCTGTGCTGTGCTGACCGTCCCCTTCGTTCTGCTGCTGACCCACTCCGCCTTCACATCCCTCGCTCGAAACTCGCATCTGCTGGTCAGCGTGCATTCCCCTCCGCGGGCCCCTCCGTCTGGAACTCCCTGCCGCTTGAGCTTCGCCAGAGGCCCTCTCTTGACGCGTTTAAGAGTAGGTTGAAGACTCAGCTCTTCCCGTAGCTGGCAGTGACTTTCATGTTCGACGTGATGTGTTGTGCCCCAAAAGACATTCTTGTGCTGTGCTCTGTGAGAGGTGTTTTCTTTGTGCTTAATATTATTTTGTTTGGACCTAGCTATTGATCTGTACATTGTTGTTAAACAGTTGTTTGTTGTATGTGTATCAGGGTTTGCTAGTGTGTGATAGGGTTCGTGTCCGTCTGTAGATGTTAGTTTCTTTGTTAGTCTTGTGTTGACAACTCTTCGACAAGCGCTTAGAACTGTACCCACGGAATACGCGCTATATAAGCTTCATATTGATTGATTGATTCACACACACACACACACACACACACACACACACACACACACACACACACACACACACACACACACACACACATACACACACACACACATATATATATATATACACACAATAACTCTCATTTATCTATTCTCATGAAACCCCATGCAGTAGCCTTTACAACAACACCCAACGCACGATTTTAGGTCGGTGAATAATTGTCTGCTCTCCACGGACCTACGACAGTGACATCTAAAGAAAGCATTCTACCTAATTAATTACCTGTGATTTATCTCCTGACACGGGCACAGGTAATACCGTTGATGCAGAAAAGGCCATAAAAGGTTTGAATGCAAAGCAGCTTTGAATGCAAGGTTTTGGTTTCTTACAGCAAAACACACACACACACATACACACACACACACACACACACACACACACGCACACACACACACACACACACACACACACACACACGCACGCACGCACGCAAGCATTTCATTTCATTTCATTTTCATTTTCATTTTCATTACTTTATTGTCCCATCGCTGGGAAATTCGGGTCGCTTCCTCCCAGTGGAAAGCTAGCAGCAACGGAGTCGCGCTACCCAGGTGTCTGCGTGTTTAGGTGTATTCAGCCACCTGCACTTATGGCAGAATGACCAAGGTCTTTTACGTGCCATTGTGATGACACGGGGGTGGGACATGGCTTCCGTCTCTGGGTCTGCACATAAAGTTGACCCGTGTCCGTCCCGGCCCGAATTCGAACCGGCGACGTTCCGATCACAAGTCCAGTGCTCTACCAACTGAGCTACCGCACGCACGCACACACACACACACACACACTCACGCACGCAACAACACACACACACACACGCGCGCGCACACACACACACACACACACACAAACGCACGCACACACACACATACACACACACGCACACACACACACTTAAACACGCACAGCACGCACGCACACACACGCACGCGGCAAGCACGCATGCAAGCGTGCACGCACGCACACACTCACACTCGTACTCACACACGCTAAAACACACACACACACACACACACACACACGCGCGCGCGCGCACACACACACACGCAACCTCACACACAAACACACACATACACTCATATACACATACACACACACACACACGCACACACACACAAACATACACAAACACACATACACACAATAACTCTGATCAACTCTTATTTATCTATTCTCATGAAACCCCATGCAGTAGTTTACAACAACACCCAACGCACGGTTTTAGGTCGGTGAATAATTGTCTGCTCTCCACGGACCTACGACAGTGACATCTAAAAAAGCATTCTACCTAATTAATTACCTGTCATGGGCTTTTAATTAGACATAGGTAATTGATGACTGATTGTAATTGAACCGTTGATGCAGACAAAACCCATTGATGAATGTGTGCAGCGGGGAATGAAATGCAGGATTAATATTTTCCAAGTAACACAAAACCGGAGACACTGGTGCGTGTTTGCTTAAAAAGCAAAACAACACTGTCTTGCTTTTCTACAAGAACATCAACAGTGAATTAGAATTTACAGCCCAGAACCCCTTGAGCGCCATTGTTACTACTTGTATGGTTTTTCTTCAAACAATCCCGCTTTTACTCGAACAACCATTGATTATGGCGAAAACATCTGGTATTCCTTTTTTTATTCAGGATCTGTTGATTTCAATGACTGATTTTGTCACCAAACAAAAACAACTGTCATATTTCCTGTTCAATGGTAATAGTAGTCAACTAAGGTGTGCAAGGCAAAGTCTATAAGCACATTCTGTTTTTCTCTAAAAGTGCAATAATCGAAGATACACTTTTTTTCTCAATTTTGATCGGTATCTTTCGGTTTGGTTACAGAAATGAGCAATGAGAAGAAGTTGGGCCGTTTACAACCTTTTTTTGAAACAGGCATGTACATGTTACCGTCTGTACAGCGATTTAAGTTTAAATGAACTCCATTTACCAAGTACAAACTTAGGACAGAACACTCGTTTAACAACCCCCGTATTAATTGTTGCACAGTCCACAACTTTGTGTTTCGTCCTGTGCAACCCACGAACCGAGGTAGGATGTCAAAAATCTCTCCCACTCAGACAGAACAAAATGCCTACCCACTTACTCACAAAGATCATGGAAATAGTGTTCAAAATGATTAACAAAACAATTCAGACAAAAGAAAGCAAACGAAAAAAAACATCCAAAAGTCTCTCTGTCTCTGTCTGTCTCTGTCTGTCTCTCTCTCTGTCTCTCTCTCTCCTGTCTCTCTCTCTCTGTCTCTCTCTCTCTGTCTCTCTCTAGCTCTCTCTCTAGCTCTCTCTCTCTCTCTCTCTCTCTCTCTCTCTCTCTCTCTCTCTCTCTCTCTCTCTCTCTCTCTTTCTCTCTCTCTCTCTCTCTCTCTTGATTGTAAGACTAGGCGTCAGCCTAAAATCTCCATCCTTGAGTAATAAAGTTCGTTCGTTCGTTCATTCGTTCGTTCTATCTCTCTCTCTCTCTCTCTCTCTCTCTCTTTCTCTGTCTCTCTTTCTCTCTCTCTCTCTCTCTCTCTTTCTCTCTAACTCTCTCCCTCTTTCATTCACCTACGCACTCACTGTAACTCTTTCTTCTAGTTAAAAGTGTTCTGATATATGTGAGAGATAGGAAGGTTTCTTTTAATGGAATTAAGTTACTTGCAGGCTAAGAGAGTTTCGGAAAGACTAAACATGTATTAGTCACTCTAGTTGAAGGGAATATCATGAATCAGAACCGTGAATATATGACATCGTGATTGTAAAAGATGCATGATCAGGAACCACCGATGTCAAGTATTGGCAATTCCAAAATAATGCTCACCTAAGCCTGAAATCCAAAATGGAATTGACGGCTTTTTCATGAGAGATGTTTATAGTTACTCATACCATTCATCGTTTGCCTTTTATTCACTCCCCTTGCATGCCGCCATTTTGTTTTTGATGCCATTTAGGAACGCACCGTGTGAAGTTTGTTTGTTTGTTTGCTTAACGCCCAGCCGACCACGAAGGGCCATATCAGGGCGGTGCTGCTTTGACATATAACGTTCGCCACACACAAGACAGAAGTCGCAGCACAGGCTTCATGTCTCACCCAGTCACATTATTCTGACACCGGACCAACCAGTCCTAGCACTAACCCCATAATGCCAGACGCCAGGCGGAGCAGCCACTAGATTGCCAATTTTAAAGTCTTAGGTATGACCCGGCCGGGGTTCGAACCCACGACCTCCCGATCACGGGGCGGACGCCTTACCACTAGGCCAACCGTGCCGGTACCGTGTGAAGTCATTGTGTGACAACTATTAAGAATGTCATCGCGTGTGCTAGTTTGTATTGGGGGCCCGGTAGCTCAGTTGGGAGAGCACTGGACTTGTGATCGGAAGGTCGCAGGTTCGAATTCGGGCCGGGACGGACACGGGTCAACTTTATGTGCAGACCCAGAGACGGAAGCCATGTCCCACCCCCGTGTCATCACAATGGCACGTAAAAGACCTTGGTCATTCTGCCATAAGTGCAGGTGGCTGAATACACCTAAACACGCAGACACCTGGGTAGCGCGACACCGTTGCTGCCAGCTTTCCACTGGGAGGAAGCGACCCACATTTTTTAGCGATGGGACAATAAAGTAATGAAAATGAAAACAATGAAAATGAAATAGTCAAAATTGCTAGAGAAGCCTTAAACTATAGTTTGATCTGTTTTTCAAATATCCAATGATAATACTTTTTGAGATATATTCAAAACAGTTTCCACCCCAAAATTGGTGCCACGTCAGTGATGTTTTGGGTAGAAGAACTTTTTTGCGGCGATGAACCGATTGGTTGATTTATTTCTTTTTATTTTAGTTTTCTTAGCTTTGCAATGGGGGAGTCCAACCATGTGAGTTGTGTTTGTTTGTCCCCATTTTGTTGTGCACACAGTGCGTCACTGACGTGGCACTGTTTTGTAACGTCTGCGGCACTTTGGTACCATGTGTACTTGTTACTGGGAGATTTTAACCAATGTATTTGTGATATTTGTTTTATTTCCTAACTCAGGTAAACACAGTTGTTACTAGAGAAAGCTGAGCACAAAAAGGAGATCATTTGGCCTTTATTTCTAATTGTTAGTGCAATTAAACTGAGTGATTTGTAAGAGGTATGATCCCCCCAAAATGATCAAAACGCTTATATAAATGTTTCAGGTAATTGATCATCTCAAGTAATATATCATTGAAAAGGCCAAACATGTAACTGGTTAACTTTCACAAGATGACGTCATTAGGTTGCTACGTCATAATGACGAGGCACCAAACTAGGTCACTTTTGGGTTATGCTTCAAAACCGGGTCTTTTGTCAAGCACCATGAACAACTCCACTTCTGTGCAAGAGTGTAGCTAGGTAATGTCACACAGGAAATTTCTACAAAGGTGAAGAAAGTTACATGAATCAAAGCTCCTTCATATTCTACAATCTGACAAAATAAAACGGAAATCAAAACTGGGGAAAAACGGAACAACTCTGAATAGCCAAAAAGAATTCAGGAGAGCTCTTCAAACAAGCTAGACGAATGTAGCTGCTGTATCAAAACTTAAAAACTAAGATTAAAAGTGTACATACGAGTATTACGTGCAACTTTCATATAGAACCGTCCGCAGAATTCTACGCAATGACCTTTAGTTTCAAAAGTTGGTTGCCTTATAAGTTGACAGGGAAACGGAAGAAGCAACAGGTTCCTATTGCACGCGATCCGCTCAACCGTTTTGAACCAAGTAGACCCAAACTTGTGATGAATGTAGTCACTGATAATGATACTTTGGTTTCCTTCTATGTTATTGCCAGAAAACACAAAACAAAGCGCGATTGAACAACAATGACGAGACGCACCAAATTTGTAAGCAATGTTTTCAAAGCAGAAACAGGGCTATTCGCTGTATTTTGCGATTACCAAGGTCCTGTTGCCATCGATATTCTGTCTGCTACCAGAACTGCCACTGTCACATACTATGCAGAAACCTTTTTACCCAAACTTACTCACGAATTCAGGAGTCAACGACAAAACTGCGAAACCCAGACCTCCCATCTCCTCCATGACAATGCCAGTCTCCACAAAATAAGAGTCGTAACTCCATTTCTCAAAGTCTAAATAATCCCATATTTGCCTCACACACTCTTCAGACCTGATTTTACTCCTTGTGATTTCTGGTTCTTCCCTCTATAAAAACAAGACTTTGCGTCAAGAAGTTTTACTGTTTCCAAGTCATAAAAAAGCTGACAAATCAGAGTTTAAAACCAACCTAAAATAAGGCAATCTTATAGCGTCTACTTAGCTCAGGCACTTGTGACTTTGCATCGATGTAGGAGGAGAGCAGTTCTAATGGCTACTGTAATTTGAGCCAGATACGCCGAAGCTTTTTATAGAAATGAAATGCTTTTTGCACAATCACCAACCTGCACAAGCACTAAACTACTTCTTTCTGTCACACAGACGAAAATACACACAGGCATGCATTTCAGCGGCGAACTTATACACGCACACACACACACACACACAAACACACACACACAAACAGACACAGACACAGACACAGACACACACACACACAGACACAGACACACACACACACACAAACACACATAAACACACACAGACACACACACACAAACACACATAAACACACACACACACACACAGATACACACACACACACACACACAAACACACATAAACACACACACACAGACACACACACACACGCACACACACACACACACACAAACACACATAAACACACACACACACACACACACACACACACACTACGCGAACACAAAACACGTGCACACACACACGCACATACATGTACGCATGCACATGCTTTCCTACCATTCCAAAAATTAACAGTATCTCATATAAGCTACTCACAAAAAGTTAAGGATCACTTGCACACAAATTCATAACTTTCCAAATAAGAAAGCCAATGCGTTGGTATTTGGCAAACGTTTAATTCAATGCTTTAGTGATACGGATACAACATTTCCTTCAATTTAGAGCAATCGTTTGGTCTGTACTTTTTATCAAAGTGTGTACGTATCGAAATTTAATTTCACAAAGTCGTTGAAATCACAAGACATGGCATTCAGATGCTCCCAAAAGTTCAGTAATGCGTGTAACCCCCCTGGCTGTTCTGGCACTCGACGCAGCGAGTCCTCATAGAGTTGACCAGGGTGGTGAAGATCCTCTGTGGAAGCGCCTGCCACTCAGCCTGCAGCATCCGGTAGAGGTGCTGGACATCCCTGGGAGGGGGGTGGTTGCTCCTCACTTTGCGATCCAACTCATCCCAGAGGTTCTCAATCGGGTTGAGATCGGGACTGCATGCTGGCCACTCCATTCTGTTGACTCCAGACTGCTGCAGGAAGTCGTTGACCACCCTTGCCCTGTGGGGGCGAGCGTTGTCATCCTGGTAGACAGCCTGCGGTCCCATCTGCTGCAGTGCAGGCACAGCCAGCGGTCGAAGGATCTCATCCCGGTATCGGAGGCCAGTCAGGTTACCCTGTACATGAAACAAGGGTGTTCTGTGGTGAAGGCTGAAGGCCCCCCAGACCATTACAGAACCTCCACCAAAGGCCACCTTTTCTTGGACAGTGGCGTCAATGTAGCGTTCCCCTTGGCGCCTCCAGACCCTCATTCGGTCGTCGTTGTGGTTCAGGGTGAAGCGTGATTCATCGCTGAACAGGACCTGGGACCATTGCTGACATGCCCACCTCACGTGACGTCTGCAGAAGGCGCGGCGTGCTGCCCTATGGGCTGGAGTTAAGCGTGGCCGCCAAGCTGGGCGACGAGAACGGAGGTTAAACCCTCGAAGGCGATTCCGTACGGTCTGCTGGCTGATGTTGGTGTTAGTAGCCACCCTCAGCTGCCTTCGAATAATGCTGGAAGAGGCTGTTCTTGTTTGCAAGGCTAGTCGTTCAATGAGACGATCTTCACGTGGAGTTGTCTTCTTTGGTCGCCCAGGTCTGCGTCTTTCCTGGACCCTCCCAGTGGCTGTGAAACGTTGAATCAGTCTGACAATGACCGAGATGGACACGTGAAGTCGCCTGGCCACTTCTCGCTTGGGGACACCATCTTGGAACCATGCAACAGCTCGTCCCCTCTCAAACTCGTTCAATTTTCGTCGTGGAGGCATTATCACTGAGATAATGCCTAAAACTGGTGGTATGTCTTTTCAAAAAGCCAAGCAAGTGACAGCATCTCACACATAAACAGCAGTTCTTGCAGGTGCATAATGGTTTTTCCATGTGGCTTGTGCAATGCGTTCGGGCTGAACGGTCCAAAACAAGGTCCTTTTTCGCAAGTTTCCGCTTTTTCTTTTGCTACCAAGCTCAGTAGTAGAGAATCCAGTGCAATTTTCCCACTAACACAACATCGCCCACTTACAGCTGAACAAGAATTCATAACAATTTATTTTGACTGAGAAATAAATAACAGTAGCGAACTGATTTTATTGAGCACCTGTTTTCTCATAGTGATCCTTAACTTTTTGTGAGTAGTGTATATATATGAGCCAATGTCAAAAGGTGCTGTGGGTACGCTAGGTATTTTATAAGTTCTGTAACTATTTACTGAATGTACACTCAGATGGAACTTTTGGTTTTTCTGAGAGATTAATGAATAAAGATGATCGCAGAGAAAAACCAAAGACTAACTATAAACAGTTAAAATTCTGCTCCTCATTCATTACGCAAATTAGTGCTTTTTAGGGACGTATTTTGACAAGGTGTTTGCGTACTCTCGATAGTTTTAGAAAAAATGCTAATAAGCTTTTTTCTGGGCAGTTGGATTTAAACCAAAATGATTGCATGAACCCCAATACATAGTTCTGTGTGTTTTTCGTCCCATTTGTCCGCTTTTTAAAGAAATTATTAAAGTTTGAAAATTGCGTGTCTAGCGTGACTCTTTGCGTCACAAAAACTCAAACTTTAAAAAAGCTCAAAAAAAATGTTGTTGTTCAACTAGATACACAAAAGAACCAGTTTTGAACAAAAACTGTCGGTGAAAAGGAAAAACAATGAAAATAACCACTATATTTTGAAGTTTGGTACCATTTCTGGCTAATTTAAGCTTTGTCGTCACAATGTCACACTAGACACTTTTTTTTTATCAAATTTCATTTTTTTTCCACAAATTTTTTAATTTCTTTCTTTCATGCGCTTTTACCTTGATTATATTTAATCTACACCCCAATACTCATATGCGAGCTCAGTAGAAATGAAAGTTCTAGAAAAAAAATGGAAAAAATCAGGTTTATGTCCTTACATGCCACAAGAGACACTCGTCAAGCCTCAACTTAACGGCCAAATAACACAGCCGTTGTGAAAGATTTTCCCTTTTCTCCTTTAGAAACTATATACTGAATGTGTTAAGCAACTCAAAACACCAGTCATTTTACTTTGGATGTACTTTGATTTTCGAAGCTGTCAGACAGCACCTTTTGACATTGGCTCATATACACACATTCG
>NC_090253.1:9892789-9920289 GCF_037325665.1 Littorina saxatilis
CAAAGGTTTCCATATCTCCTCTTTGAAATAATTCAGTATCGTCGGCGAATTGTGACAGCTTAAATTCTGTTTCGCCGATAACAATTCCCTTAATATTTTTATTTTCCTTGATCATGAGTGAAAATACTTCAGCACACAAAATAAATAAATAAGGAGATATGGGATCGCCCTGTCTACATCCTCTTCTTACATTAAACCAGGGGCTAGGCTGACCGTTTACTAATACAGTCGACTTAATATTTGAATAAAACGTCTTTATCCACCTCAAAATATCATTTTTAAACCCAAATGCCTCAAGCGTTTTAATCATAAAACGCCAGTCCAGCGAATCAAACGCCTTCTCAAAATCAATGCACATTAACAATCCTGCTATCTTATTCTCATTACAATATTCAATCAAATCATAGATTAAACGCACATTATTTCCAATATATCTATTGGCCATAAAACCAGACTGGTCTTCGCTAATTAGTTTTGGCAGGATAGTTTTTATCCTTTCTGCAATACAGGATGTTGCAATTTTATATACAACGTTTAATAAGGAAATAGGCCTCCAATTTTTCAAATATTCCCTTGGTTTATCTCCCTTGGGAATACATATTATAACACCTTCTTTTTGAGTGGAGGACATTTCTCCTTTTTCAAAACCATCGTTTATTGCTCTTACAACTAGACAACCTATGCGCTGTTTCCAAAAGAACTTAAAGAATTCCACAGTAAATCCATCAGAACCGGGACTTTTCTCGTTTTTCATCTTTTTTAGTACTGCTGTAGCTTCTTCGATATTAATTTTGCCTTCTAAGCTGACAGCTTCTTCTGTGGTTAACTTTGGACAATCAGCCACCATATCTGTAATATTACAATCCTCATTTTTCCTTTCTGTATACAATGTTTCATAAAATTGTTTTGTTTCTTTAACTATATCTTCAGTCTTTGTCAGAGAGAGGCCACCGTTTGTATTAATTTGTACCATTTGTTTACTTACAAAATTTCTTTTTTCTAAACCGCAAAAATATTTGGTTATCTTTTCACCCTCTCTAACCCAACGAGCTCTAGATCTCAATAGAACTCCTTCCATTTTCTTTTGTCGTAGTTCGATCAATTGTTCGTTTTTTTCATTTAAACATTTTAAATCGTCTTCATTTTTTTAAACTTTTTTTTCAATCAATAGTATTTCTTTCTCGATTTGACTTTCTTGCTCCTTTAATCTTTTATTTTTCGTAATTCCATATGCTACTGCTTTGCTGCGAATTTCCATCAATAATACATCAAGTAAGAGCTGATCCGATATGGTAAACTGAATGTCCTCCGTCTTTAGTTTACTTAAATTGTCTCTATTATATGGAGAAACTGCATATTGTTCAATTACTCTTTCAATCAAATCATTTATTTCTGTCACAAATTCCCGATCTCGTAGATGTGAAAAATTAAACTTCCAAAAGGACCTCTTCTTTACATGCTCTCCAAATATTAATTCTAATGTAATCATTGAATGATCTGTTCTATATCCAGGCAATATATCGGCATTCAAATATTTATTACAAATACTCTCAGAAATAAGAAAAAAATCTAGTCGACTCTGTTGGAGTGGAGAAGATCTTCTCCAGGTAAAACGTTGAGACTCCGGATTAAATTCCCTCCAAATGTCCACCAAACAGTATTCTTCAATAATTTCTTCCAATTTTCCTCTTGCTTTATCATTATAAATGCTTTTATAATTTTGATAATCTCTGACTGGATCAAGAACTAAATTCCAGTCCCCTGCCATTATCACATTTAAAATATGCAAGCGGCCTATCTCTTCATTCAAACTTGCATAAAAATCAGGGTCGTCCTTATTTGGTCCATACACATTAATTAACAAAACATCCACATTCATCATGAAAATATGCACCATTAAATAATTCCCATTCAAATCCTTGTACACACCTTTAACTTTAAATTCAAAATTATTATTAAACAATATTGCCACACCCCTAGAATTGGTGTTTTTAGAAGAAAAAAATGAAGTGTAACCCCACTCTGCCATTATATATTTCTCCAGCTTAGGGTCAAAATGGGTGTCCTGCAAAAAATAAATTGAAAACTTTTTTTGTCTCAAATATTGAAAAACATCCCTTTTTTTCTTTACGTCCCCAAGGCCTCGACAATTCATTGAGGCAATTGTAACCTTATTCATAATATGTACCTTTCATGAAAAATATTAGGGCACGTTATGAACGAGTGATTATAATACACGAATACCACATCAATCGATAACAACAAGCTTTCATAGTAAACATATTCAGTCTCATGGCAATTCTCTCTCTCTCTCTCGAACTGGAAACATACGGAGACACCCTCTGAGTTTCGCAAATCACTTCATGGGCTAAAAACATCATAACATGACAGACACATATCATTCGCTTCTCTTTCGCACGCTTGACATTCATACTGGCCTCTGTTAATGCAGATTTAGGTAAGTGATATATAATTGAAGTTTCAATGAGTGCAGTAAATTATACCCCCAAAAAAGGTTTGAGTATTTTTCGAGGAATGCCCACCGGAACTGACATTGTTAAAACTTTACAAATTATTGAGAGAAAAAAATCTTGCTGGTGACTCACTGACATACTGACAAGCACCGTTCTACGATTTGTTTTCTTTTCTGAGGTGTGACTTATCTTCGACATTTTACTCTCTTGTGTTGCGTTTTTCTTCTGAGATCTTTGGCTCAACTCCAACGTGCCGAATTATGAATATATTGCAGGCTACCTGGAATGTCTTTGAACGTACCTTCCAGTTTTTGGCGTTTTCGCATATGATGGTTGTCTAATTTACAAAAAATCATTACTCCGAAATATCTCTTGTCAGGGAATGAAGTCGCCCTAGGAGAGTTGTATTCAAGTAAGGTTCGGCGAGCTGTTAACAAGCCGATAACTCAGTGACGTCACAGTCCACAATGGGTACAGATGACCATGCAATGAAAGTTACTCCGACGATAACACTGGACATTTTAAGGAGACAGATTTTGTCGTTTACTCATTAAGGTTCTAGTCCAACCCTTGTAAAAGTGATACGACATTTTGAAAAGTGATTCTGTGTTCAGTGTAAGGTGGGCTAAGGCCATTGATAACAATCACAATGGGACCTTACTTGCTAATTTCTAACATAACTATTGAAAAAAACAATATGGGGTATCGGACTTTTTCACTGATGAAATAACTACTATTATTTAATACTTAAATAACAATCCCCTGAAGGTAAGGCTGATAGAGGAACAAAACAGAACACATAGTTGCTTAACGGGTAAATTGAAAACGGAAAAACATTGTGGCAACTTTTAAAATTAAATTTTAAGCATAAAACACAAACAAGCATGAACTCAAAGGTGTAAAAGTGATAACTAATGTTAACCTTTGTAACAGTTAGAGTAACAAGGTAAGGTATTTATTAAACCACAGTAAAAAGGAAATACCCCCCCCCCCCCCCCAGTTAACGCACTAAATTGTGAACTCTGATACCTGTCCTACCCCTACCCCCACCCGTTTTGACGACAACAACGCTTTAAGTTTATACCCTGGAGAAAAAGTAAACAAACACACACACACACACACACACACACACACACACACACACACACACACACACACACACACACACACCGACCCCCGTTGTTAACCTACATTCGAAAATTCATATGATCAATGTCTAATTTGCAATTAACGTTACTCCGAAATATCTCTGTCAGGGAATTGAGCGCCGTAGAAGGGTTGTATTCACTAAAGGTACGGCGAGCTTCTCCCAGTCTTGTCTCTTTGTCCCTTAATGTATCTCCATGATTCCCTCTCTTTCTCTTTCGCTCTCTGACTCTCTTTTTGTCTCTGTCTTTCTCCCTGTATTTCTCTGTCTCTCTCGGTCTTTGTCTATCTCTTTTTTTACCTCTCTCTGTTCCTATATGTCTCTCTGTCTCAGTCGTTCACTCACTCTCTCTCTCTCTCTGTCTCTCTCTCTCTGTCTCTCTCTGTCTCTCTCTGTCTCTCTCTCTCTCTCTGTCTGTCTGTCTCTCTCTCTCTCTCTCTCTCTCGCCATCTTTGTGCCTGGCAGTGATTGCCTTCGCGATACGACGCTTGAGATTGAGCAATGACGTAGAGGAAAACCCTGGGCCTGCTGTCAGTGGCAGTAGCGAAAGTAGTGGTGGTGGTGCGGAGTCAGATAGCATCAAACACTTAGAGCAGTCGTTGCAGCAGAAGCTGGATGTCGTTCTGGCAACCATGCAAACACAGGCGGACATTCTCAAACGACAAGAAGACATGCTTAGAAAACAAGAGACATTGATGAAGAAATTTGGGGATGAGCAAGAGACAATGAAAAAGTCCCTCAAGAAGAACGAACAGTCGATCTCCAACCTCTCCTCACAACAAGACGATCTGTATCGTGTGGTGACTAGCCTCGAGGCAGAGGTTGACAGGCTGGATGGGTTTTCCCGTCGCAACAACGTCAAGTTTTTCGGAATACCAGAAGAAGTTGGCGACACCGATGCTGACTGTGTTGTTGCAGTGAAAAACGTTCTTGACACCTACATTCCTCAGAAGCAGTGGGAGCCTGACGTCATCGAGCGAGCGCATCGCCTCGGCAAACCCAACCCCAAGAATCCCAACCCCCGCCCTATCATTGCCAAGTTCCAACGTTGGGGCGATGCGATGCGTCTCATGAAAGACCGTGAGGCACGAAGCGACATGGAGCACGACAACCTGAGAGCAGCCCAAGATCTCACCAGACGGCAGACCCAGAAGCTGAAACAGCTGAGGGAGGAGGGGAAGACGGCCTACTACACAAACGGCAAGCTACGCTTCCATGACAACCCCAGAAACAACGATGATCGCCGTGCTGACAACCGCCGGCCGGGTGGCCCCGGTTTGTTGACAAACACCGACTCGGAGACCCCCCCTGATCACGAGCAGCGTCAACCAATCAGCGAAGTAGAAATAGAGCGTGACGTCAGTGACACTCAGGGTCACAGCCGTGACACTGAAGAAAATTCCGGTCGGAATTCCGGGCAGAGTGACGCCAGAGATAAGCGTGTGACCCGCTCAGCCAATCGGCAGGGCCACAAAGACATGGCATTGGGTGGCGATAATGGAGGTGGTGGGTACTCGGCCTACATTCGCAACGTGCGTGGAACTCCCACCCGTGCAGGAAACAGCGAATAGGGGCGTGGCCAAGGCTATGACAATGCAAACAAACAAGACACACAAGCACATGACAAAAACACACCTGATGTAAATAATGTTGCAACAGCAAATAAGGACAAATTGAATACTTCTTTTTCATTTCTTTGTTGGAATATAAATAAGCTAACTGACCCTGATTTTGTTGATTACATAACTTCTTTTGATGTTTGCTTTTTGTCTGAAACCTTTACTTTGCCAAGCTTTGACTTCAGTACCTATTTTAGTGATTTCATTGTTCTTCATTCACCAGGTGTGAAACTGACTAAGATGGGCCATGTTTCTGGTGGAACTGTTATGTTGATTCGTAAATGTCTGTCGGATTTTGTTGAGACTATTGATACCAAGAGTGAAAATGTTTTGTGCGTAAAACTTTCAAAAGAATTGTTTGGTTGTGAGAAAGACATGATGTTTATTGGTCTGTATAATCATCCAGTGGGCAGTGTGTACTATGATAAAAAAGATTATGATTGTACTCTAGAAATGCTAGAACAGTTTATTTTGTCTTTAATGGAAGCTGGCAGGGATGTGTACTATTTACTTGGAGGTGATTTGAACGCCCGAATAGGGGATTGGTGTCTTGAATGTGTTGATGAAGAAGATGATGATGAGGATGGTAATGTTTTTGAAAGAAAATCACAAGATGTTTTGACAAATAACTTTGGTAAAATACTGATTCAGTTTTGCTGCATGTTTCACCTTGTACCTCTGCATGGATTAGTACAACCAGGTTTCGATGATAAATTCACTTTTGTGTCTGAAAGAGGAAATAGTACTATTGATCACTTTTTGTCTTCAGTTGATTTTGTTGAATATGTAAATATGTTTTCTGTTGTCAACCGCATTGAGTCTCATCATATGCCTGTTCGGCTAGATGTGTGAGCTGCCCTAAAAATTGACGCTGATGTAGACAGTGAGAATAAGACTAGTTCAGAGAAACTGACTTGGGATTCCTCCAAAGCTAGTGTATTTTTAGATTTTCTTTCTTCACGTGAAGGTCAAACTGCCATCGATGACGCTGCTGCATGTATTGATGATAACTCTGACGCTGCCTTGACAATGTTTGTAAACACGCTTTTAGAAGCGGGTCGGTGCATGCGACGCACGGTGTTTTTTGGAGGCCGTCAGCGTCGTACGAGCCGATGGTTTGACACAGAGTGTAGGGAGGGAAAACGTGAAGTTAATAGATTACTTAGTCGGTACTCTCGCACTAGAAAGGTTGAGGATAAACTACAGTATTTGCAAAAAAGATCTGAATATCAAAATATGATAAAAGAGAAAAAGAAAGCATATAGAAAATCAGTACAAGATTCTTTACTGGAAAACAGAAAAAATCCTTCCATGTTCTGGTCAACGGTAAAGCGGTCTCGCCCAAGGGAGAGAAACCGTGCTACTATAAATATCGATGTCTGGAAAGATCACTTTGAAAACATTTTGGGACAGCACACAGCTTCAACGCCTGAACAAAACTAAAATGTAATAAATGAAGAAAGTGAGGAAGATGTACATATTTATGAATTGGATGAACAAATTTCGTTAGCTGAGGTAAAACAAGCCATTCGAAAATTAAAAGCAGGGAAAGCTTCTGGTATTGATGAAATACCAGCAGAATTTCTAAAAGCAGCTGAGGATATTGTTGCCCCTTTTCTCACTAAGTTCTTTAACCGTGTTTATGACACTGGTGTGTTTCCTAAACAATGGAGTCAGTCCGTGATAGTTCCTTTACTGAAAAAGGGTGATGTAAATAATCCTGGAAATTATAGGGGCATTTCCCTCCTGAGTACTATTAGTAAAGTTTTTACTTCCATCCTAAATAGGCGTCTGTATAAATGGGCAGAGAGTGAACACAAGATATGTGAAGAACAAGCTGGTTTTCGAAAAAACTATTCAACTATTGATCATCTTTTTACACTTGTGACTATGATTAAGAAATGTCTGTATGGACAAAGGAGAAGTAAACTGTACGTTGCTTTTATTGATTATTTGAAAGCTTTCGATTCTGTAGACAGGGATAGTTTGTGGGTCGTTCTTCAAAAAATAAAAACTTCGACGAAAATGCTCCGTATGCTACAAGGGATTTATGATTCTGTTCAGTCATGTGTAAGATGGGGCCCTGAAGTGTCTGACTTTTTTGATTGCCCTGCCGGGGTGAAACAAGGCTGCATGTTGTCTCCCCTGATTTTTTCCCTGTTAATTACTGAAGTAGCCGATATAGTAACCTCAAATGGAAGGCATGGTGTTCAGTTTTTGCCTGGATTACAAGAAATATTTTTGCTTCTTTTTGCTGACGATATTTGTTTGATTTCTACAACACCTGCTGGACTACAAAACCAATTGAACAATCTTGAACAAGCCTCCTCTGCCCTTGGCCTCAGTGTAAATTTAAAGAAAACAAAAGTAATGGTTTTTCGGAAAGGCGGTCATCTATCTAAGACAGAAAAATGGTTTTATCAAGGTAAACCTATGGATGTTGTAAACAGTTATAAATATTTGGGTGTCACATTGACAACAAAATTATCATTTGACATTGCTTTAGAAGAATATGCAGGCAGAGCCAAGGGAAAAGTGGTAGAAATCATGAAAACAATGTGGAGCTTAGGTAGCATGGATGTTAGTGTATTTTTTAAATTGTTTGATGCGCTAGTAAAACCTATGCTTTTGTACGCCTCTGAAATATGGGGTATCACACGCTTTCGTTCTGTTGAATCTCCGCATTTGTTTGCTTGTAAAAGATTTTTGAATGTTTTACCAAGAACTCCAAACGCGATGGCATATGGAGAACTCGGTCGTTTCCCTTTATTCATTGACAGTACTGTCAGTGTTATCAGGTACTGGCTAAAGCTGCAGAACATGTTTTTGGTTAGATTACCTAGACAAGCGTACGAGATGGATAAAAAAAGATTTTCAAGGTTACCCGGAAATGAGGTTGATTTGCAAAATTGGGCTTGCTCGGTAAAGCGTTGTTTGGATATGTGTGGGTTTTCCTTTGTATGGCTGAATGGTGGTGTTGTTCATGAAAAAGCTTTTCTGTGTGCGTTTAGACAGCGTTTGATTGACTGCTATAAGCAGGAATGGTTTGGTAAGATAATGGAAAGTGATAGATTTTCAACGTATAGTTCGTTCAAGTCTTTATTGCAGCCGGAAAAATACCTAACAGATATCACACTTACTAAATTTAGAAACATTTTTGTCAAACTACGCCTAGGTATTATTGACCTGAATGGAAACAAACGCTATAGTGCTGTACCAAACACGTGCCCGTTTTGTCCTGCTGTGGAAAACGAAATACAGTTTCTGCTACATTGCCCAAAATACCAGGATCTACGTGTAAGATATATTTTGAAATATTTCACTGACAATGTACATGTACCACCCTTGATTTTTCTGCTACAAAATGAGAGTATATACATTAATAGAGCTGTAGCCATGTATTGTTATTATGCCATGAAAACACGTGATGAAGAAATTTCAAACAGGCAATTGTTGCTATGACTGATACTTTGAGACAAAATTTGTAAATTTTCGTGCCACGATATATATATTTTTTGCTTCTGTACAACCATGAAATTTTGTTGTTGATTTGTATTCCTATTTTTTCCTGTGTCTTTTGTAAACCCCCATGCGTATATGCCGGTGGCCTCGCATTAAACTTCCTGCGTTCCTGCGTTCTCTCTCGTTTTCTCTCTGTATGTCTTCATGTTTTTCACTGTCTCTGTCTCACTCTCTGTCCTTCTCTCTCTATATCTTAATGCACTAGTTCATTATTATTGTTTTATGGATTGTACATATTGTTAACGAATTATGCTAAGCTCATCGTTATTTCTGCTTCGTCGTGCCTTGCTTAAATTTGTAATGATTTCCATATCATCATAATCAGCCAGTCAGAGACAATGAGCCATCATAACATTATCGATATTGACAAGTAGTGATTCTGACACGTTGTGATAAAAAATGCAGTGCTATTGAGAGTGAGAGTGAGAGAGAGAGAGAGTGAGAGAGAGAGAGAGAGAGAGAGAGAGAGAGAGAGAGAGAGAGAGAGAGAGAGAGAGAGAGAGGGGGGGGGCAGAGGGGGAAAGAGAAAAAGATAGAGAGGACGAACGAACGAACGAACTTTATTTTACACGGATAAAGATTTAAGGCACATTGCCTTGTCTAACAACATGTCCTTAAACAAATGCTAAACATATGATATTCTCTAAAGAAGCATGCAAATGAAACGAATTGATGCTAAATGCAACCATGGAAAATAGAAACAAAATTAATGCGGAGAAAGTTAGAAAGACCACAATAAAGAAGAAAGGCAGTGAAAATTAAAAATTGAAAAACCCTAAAAAGAAAACACCCGCACACACGACCAACAAACAAACAACAAACAAGCCATATACAATCAAATGAAAAGGTTTGTAGAAGAGAGAAGAGATATGATAAATATAATAAGAAATAGATAAGAAATAAAAATAAAAAGCTGTAAAAAGTTGTAAAAAGGGTACATGGAAATTACATCAATAAATTTATAATCAAGGAAACTAAATAAAAATCATGCACAAGAGAAACATTATAACATATACATAATTTAAATAATAATGACACTACAAATATAATAATAATAACAACAAAATTAAAAATATTAAAACACAAAAAGGGAGAGTGTGGAAAAAAGCGCCGAACAATAAGCAAAGTTATAGTATCAATCATAAACATCATTCAAATCAATTCAAGTTTTGATTAAATACGTATGAACTGCTGTTTTAAAACATTTGATGGATTTTGAAGATTTCAGATTCTGGGAAAGAAAATTCCAGGCTGAAGTTCCAGAAAACGAAAAACATGTTTTGTAGAGGTCAATGCGAGATATAGGTGGAATAAAATTAAGAGATCGTTACCGACTGGTAGCTCTGTGAAATAATGTTTGCATATACTCAGGAACATGCCCATGAAACACCGTATACATTGTACTAGCTTTTATTGCTCAACAATTGTTTATCCAATGTTAGCATATTCAGGGCTTTTAACTTGTGCTCTGTTGGTAAGGGTTCATACTTCATAAGAAGTTTTGCTGCACGACGATGAAGAGAATTATGTTTACTGATGTGGACATCACTGCAGCCAACCCAAAGAGACGAAACATAATTAATGTGTGGCATTATGTGGGCATGATGAAACATGGTTAATGTTTTAACGTCAGTGTAATGTTTTAATTTGGACAATACATATTTCTGTACACGTTTTGACATACACTGTTCAAATGCGTTTGCCATTTAAGCTCTTATTACCCCAAATATACGATGCTCTTTAACTTGTTTAATAGGATTCGAATTAAGAGAAAATTTTGAATTCAAAAGTTGCATCTGATGTGTCTGCCTTGTTGTTATTACCATGCTCTTAGTTTTTGAAGGATGAATAATCATTGAATTTGCAGAGCACCAATTGTATACTTCACTGAGACTTGTTTGGAGTGATGATTCAATTACATCAATTGATTTACCCTGCGAGTGCAGTGATGAGTCATCAGCAAAAAAATCACATCTTACTGCATCACTTGAAATATGAAGCAGCAAATCATTTATATATACATGTATATAAAACAGAAGAGGACTGAGTACTGATCCTTGAGGAAATCCACATCTTACAGTACCTTTAGCTGATGTCTTACCATTTAGGGACACATATTGTGTTCTATCAAAAATATAAGTATGTAATATAATGTATATATGTATATAATATATATATGACTAAGTGCCAAAAGGTGCGCACGAAAAGCGGACAAAGGGGCTAAAAAATAAAAGTTGACAAACACGACTGATATTGTGATTTTTGTTAAGACAACAGATGCTGGAACCCAATTACGAAAAGAAAAGATAAATTTACCCAAATGATTTTACAAATAACGATAATTTTGTTCGTTATATCATTCAAAACGGCACTGAGTCATAGCATTAAGGTTATCTCGCACGTTTTTAAAGCTAGGGCTTTGAAACTTGGCACACAACCAAAGTATAATGACCTCCAGGTATGGTGCTCATCACATTAAACAACATTGAATTTCAAGGTCACAGCGAGGTTAAATTTCCTTTGCAAACTGGAAAATTGTCGTTGTCACGTCTTACATGTTTTAATACTAGATCAGTTAGACTTTACATACTTCACATACTTTCAGCATTTTTATAAAACCTCATTAAAAGTGACCTGCTGGTTAATCTTTGTCAAAGTTCAAGGTCACAGCGGGGTCACATCTGGTCCAAATGTGGAATATTTTCAATTTATTCAGCGCGTTTATAGCACGAGCTTTGAAAATACACACAGTTCTAGTGTATAATGTTCACACACGATTAAAGTCTGGTTGAAAAAGTCAAGGTCACAGCAGGGTCGCGTTGAGGTCAAACATATACATTTTTCAATGAGGTTTTCTCATATGTTTTTGAAGCTAGGGCCTTGAAACTTGACACACTACGCAAGTTAAATTAAACCTCATCAAATGACAAGGTCACAGTAAGGTTAAAGATCCTTTAAGGATATTTTCTAAAAAAGGTGACCGCCTGGTTAATGTTTGTCAAATTTCAAGGTCACAGCAGTGCCATCTGGCTTAAACTTTGAAAAATTGTCAATTTCTTCAACTAGTTTTATAGTGTTTGAAGTCATTCACACATGATGAAAGTCTGGTTGATAAAATCAAACGTCAAGGTCGCAGCGGGGTCGCATTGAAGTCAGACACATACAATTGTCATTTTCACGAACGCCTTTTAAGCAACACCTTTGAAACTTCACACATTCCAAAGTTTTGATGTTGTTTGGTTATAATCAAAGTGTGGTCAATTTCCATGATTGAGAGCATTCAGAGGGGTCAAGTTGAGGTCACACAAAAAGTGATAATCTTTATAAGACTCACGTTTGCTTCTATTGCTCACTTGACATTGGTGAAAGTGCTTATTTTGTAATTGTTGATGTTGATGTTTTGACCAATACCAGATTTCAAAGTTCAAGTTGTCAAACCTCAAACCTGTTGGAAGTTTCAAAGATTTAAGCATCAACAAATTTCTATTTGATTTGACCTTAAAGGACCAGACCACGCTGTTTTAAAGGTTATTAGAACCACTAACCGATGACTGAAGGTTAGAGAAATGCACCTAAAGATTCCAAAAATGTAAAGAAATTCACCGATTCGTAGCTTTATCATTGTGATTTAATTAAAAACGTTCCGCCAAATTCGTCTGCTAAACGAGACTTCGAAATGGCCGCCAGTAGACGAGAACCGGCTGTGACGTCATTTTGTACCCGGAAACCGAAAGTTACAGCTTACGCTGAAGTGGGCGTTTGCCTACATCGAGCATCAACAACACGCCGAAGGAATGCGCACGGCTGCTGATAGCTATGAAGTATAGAAAAAAGGTTCAGGCATCAGTTGTCACCTTTTTCCGATGGGCTTACAACTTCTGCAGCAAGACTGATTAACTGGAAACGGCCAACACGATGTGCTGTGTTTCGCGACACTTTCTTCCAATGCGAACGCAGTTAAGCCGGCAAGAAAACCTGGCACACACAAAACAGCTGTTGCCTAACGCAGTTCCAGTTCCGACAATTGTTGACCACTCACAGGAGGTCAGAAACCGAATACCAATGTCATCAGAACGATCTGCTTTCACTAAACGCAGACGAAAGGAAGTGAGTACATGTATACTGAATGTGTTCTGTAAGGGATAGGGGTTCAGTGTCACTGGGCGTTTTTGTCAGACTGACAGTATTTGTAGTGGAATGGCATCTGTTCCTAATTTTAAGCACATGTGTTAAGATTACAGATTAAAACATATATCTGTTACTACATGTCCGTCCCCATGCACCCACCTTAAAGTTCCCTCTCTCTCTCCCTCTTTTACACTCACCTGGGTAATCGATGAGTCTCAGGTTTAATCAGTGTCCGTCCATATACACATAGACATTCACACAAACACACACACGTTGTTATAGTTGTTATCTTCTAATTCAGTGTTGTATTAAATGGATAAAGAAATCGTTAATACAGCAAGCTTGCATGAATAATTTGCTGTTGTCCTTTTTTTCAGATCAGGTTCTGTAATACAGTAATTATAATTAATACAAGTACAAATTCATGTTTGCAGTCATACTCATAGTGTGTGTGTGTGTGTGTGTGTGTGTGTGTGTGTGTGTGTGTGTGTGTGTGTGTGTGTGTGTGTGTGTGTGTGTGTGTGTGTGTGTGTGTGTGTGTGAAAAGCACTTTGATACTTAAAACATCTGTGTTATTTGATTTTATTACAAAACTGCAGTCAGAATATTAAGCAGACCTATTCCAACAATACATTTTGATCAGCAGTAAATGTAATGTCAAATTATGAACAACAATCATGTGAGCAGATATATCTAACAGAAACAAATAGTCTAGCAAAATAATACAACCAAACTGTACATGTATGGACATCATCATCCACATAAAAAAAATTGATTGTAGGAAGAGCACTCTGTGTTATTACCACTGCTTCAGTCAAACTGCCAGTTCAACTTTATCTCTGTGGGTTGTTTTTTTCTCTCAGAGTAACATGGGAAAAAAACCTTTAAAAAACTTGCATGCTACAGAGCTGGATTGTTTCTAGTGATCATGCAGCATGATTTATCCGCATAGAAAACTACTGAAACACCTAAACAGAAATAACAATGTCTACAGAAAAAATCCACTGTTTGATTGCTGTCTGTAGTACTCCTCTTGCTAACAGTGGCATTAAAATAATTAAAACTAAGCTATGCTCTCTTGGGGGGGGGGGGGAGTACTCTGAGTACTTTTTGTGTCTACATAGGCAAAACAAAACTATGCAATGTTTCAGATTTCCTGACCCACCCTATGTTTTTCCTCCTTATCCTGGACTATTTTGGACTCTTACAAAAATGTACTTCAAAAATGACAAATCTTAATTTTGCAGGCTTACAAGGAAATTGACTCTTCTCTTACAACCAGAATACACCATGATTTCAAGCAAATAAAAAACTACATGCACCTGAGAAAAAACACTTTAATTCAAGAAGTTAGACCTCCTAACCCCAGCTTTTCAATTCAATTCAATACGTTGTTGATGTTGATTATGGAGCTTAACGTCCTCCCAGGTAACTAGGGACCTATATTGGGACATGATTTTTTATACAATGTTAAAAGTGTAGGGTGTAATGGGGGGGAGGGGGACTGCAGGGTGACGGGGTGTAGTCGCTAATAAATTTAAAGGTGCGTTTATTATCTAATATACCAGACATTTTGTTTTGGCTGGTGTACAGAATAACATCACAAAAAATCGCACTCGCAAAACATACAAAACACATAAAATGTACACATCAGTACACACATAACCCAAACCACGCATATCCATACCAGCACCATCACACACATATCCACATACATACTCTAGTTTGTACATTATAAAAATAAATACATTATGATTAATATCATTACTAGTCAACTTAAATTCAGGCTCAAAATAGGTCTTAAGATGGATGTTATTTAGTGTAATGAAGAGATTATAAAAACAAAAAAAGCTATGAGAAAGAAAGTATGAAAGAATTATGCCCATTCTCCAGTGAAAGTTCTGCTGATTGTGGTAACTTTTTTTTTCTGTCTAAAACAGGCATCAGGTTAACTGAAGGAGCTGTTTGAGGGGGTGGTGATCCTAACACTGGCCTATGGCAACACTGGCCTTGGCAGCTACAACAAAGCTCTGCATACACAGCAAGACTACAATGCAACAGTGCCCAGACTTTGACTGCTACAGCTAGACCAGTTGACAAAGCTCAAGTTGTCACCAAGCAGGACGCCCCAACTGGTGACCAACTATATAGACTGAGGCTGCCTATCTCCAAATCTGACAAAGCAAGAATTGTTACGCAAGCTCCACATTTCTGTTTGCAGTTTAAGCCGACCTTAAGTATGCAATGGTTATGCACATCCCCCCCCCCACACACACACACACCCCGCAGTTGAGAGTTGTAATGTACCTTTTATTTATCTTACATATATTTGAAGCCTGTGTAGCTCTGTGACAGAAAGAGGTCTCTGATGGCAGTGACCAGACAGGCAGGAAGAACTTTCCTGTTCTTTCGGAAAGTCAGTGAGTGTGCAACTTGTCGGTATGTTCTGAACACATCATGTCAAAACATGTTCTTTAATTTAAGCTACATAATATCATGTGGATGCACTGATTGGGTGTAAATAATAACAGCAATTGGTACAGTCAATTCACTAAATGTGCAACAGAACCCTAATCATCAGACATTTTACAACAGCAAACTTCAACAGTCCTTTTACTTTCCTGAATGTCATTATTATTTATTAAAACATGCATCTAGAGCAACATACATATAAATCTTCTTTTATTAAAGTTCATCTGAAATTCAGGCTGCTTTCCCATGCAAAGTACAAATGCAAGTGTCCATAAACCAGGGTTTAATACATGTAGTATGTGAGTGAGTTCTAATGGAAAAGTGATTGTGTTGTAATATTGGTTATTACTGAGTGTTGATGTTACAATGATTACATTATAAAAACAACAACAACAGAACAATGTGAAGAGCAAACTTCTTCTGTGGGCATGCAAGTGAGTTAATCTTGTGTGTGTGTGTGAAACTATATGTGCCTGAGTGTTACAAATTTAAATGACAACAGTTTTCTTGATAGCCTTTAAAAACAACAACAAATACATACATTTAACAATCAAACAAATATAGGCACCTACAAAAAAGTTGTATGTACACCTTCGTGGCTGGTGATGCATTCTTGCTCCCCTGCAAGTTTTCATTCTACAATGTACCTCAGGCTAGCTTCCTCTCTCTCTCAAATCTGCCCCTCCCACACAATACAACAGGTGCAGTGGCCACTCTGACACCAGTCTCTGAAATAATCAAGAACAGTTAAAACTGCGATGAGCTGTTGTTCTTTTACTCGTGAATGCAATGCATGAACACTTAAACAATATCCCACTTATTCGCGAGTGCGTTGACAAGGCGAGAGTGAAAAAATAGCACAGACTCGAAAGCAGACGATAAGTTCAGCACAGAGAGCGGGCGTGTTTACCTTTGATCGCTGAGACAAACAGAGTCGCAATTTTCATCGTCACTGTCTTTTCACTACTGCTGGAAGTGGCCTCCGCTCCTCATCTTTCATGCTTGATTCGAGGAGAGAAACTGGTAGTTCGAACATGACTTTGTACGGTTCAATTTCGTCTGCAGTTACGCTTGTTGCCATGTTGGTAAACAACCATCTTCACACAGTGTGACGTCACGGATAATTTATTCATAAGCCAGTCTCGCGAAGATCACGCGGCACAATGGCGGGTCGTTTTGGAGAAGAAATCCGTCGCTTCGGTCACAAAATTCGTCGGATTACGGCCTTAGAAGATTCCGAAGTAAACCAAACATTGTTGAAGACGGTAAGAAAGTGGTTTTCTAACTAACTGCAAACATCGGGAAGTGTTCGGTCGCGCAGGAACACGATTCGAAGCGTTTTTGACGCTAAAACAGCGTGGTCTGGTCCTTTAAATAACAGATTTGACCTTAAATCTTAAAACAGATCAACCAGACTTTGGTTTTATATAAATTGAAGTTCAATACAATTTCCTTTTTTTTTTACCCAAACCATAACGCCACTTTGACCTTGACATTTGACTAAGGTCGACCAGACTTGGTTCATGTTTGCTGGTGTTGTCCATTTGTAAATGTACTGATATCTGAAATATGACATGACTTATGTTTTGTCGTTCCATGCTACATGCAGTGTCCGAACAATCTCATTTTTACCCACACGAGACCCTGCTATGACCTTCACATTTCTCAAGGATCAACCTTGAATTCTCCATGTTGAACAATCATTAAGCAAAAGCGTTGTTTGAAGTTTGAAGGTTCTAGCTTCAAAAATCTCTGAAAAAATATGTTTCATCCGTTTTCTGAACCACATGTGACCCAGCCGTGACCTTGAAATCTGACAAGGGTCAACAAGACTTTTACCATGCATGGGGGCGATTAAACCCCAAATGTGTGTGAAGTTTCAAGGTTTCAACTTAAAAAACGTCTGAGAAAAATATACATTTTCCTTTTTGGACAATGTGTTGCACGCAAGACAACACGACAAACGCTCGTGTTATCATTCTTTTACTTTAAGGTCGACTTGCGTGCCCGCTCTTTCGCTAATCTCAATTAAAATTCATCTTGGAAGTTCGGTTTTATTACGCTTTTAATTAAGAAGATTAAACTAAGACAACAAATAGTTAGTTTTACCCATTAAACTCGATAAGGTAGTGACATTTTATGTTGAACGCAAGATGGTGTCGCACGCAAGATCTGAAAAGATGTTGACGACATAATTTCAACACTTGATAGCGCATTCGTGGTTCGTGATTTCTTCACAAATTTTGAACACAGAATGTGTCACGTGGTTCCGTAGATGAAGTAGATCTTTGTACATGTAAATTTTGTTTTTAAAAGAAAATAACCGTTAATTACCGAACATTTTGTCGCACGCAAGATATGACGAAATTTTCAAATCGTTTTCAAAAATGCTGTTCAAAAGTTCTGCAGTCTTTGCTGGATTACTTGGAAGACAGCAGTTTGATACACCGTTATCGCTTGACGTGTCGACATCAATTCCAGAATTTTTGAAAAAGAAATTTAGTAAATATCTGCGATTGAAAAATGTATGCCGTGATGACGACACATCTTGCGTGCGACACCTTAAAATTCGGTGTGACAAAGGACATGCAGCAATAATCTACGTAGTGATAGCGAGAGAGAGAGAGAGAGAGAGAGAGAGAGAGAGAGAGAGAGAGAGAGAGAGAGAGGGAGAGGGGGAGAGGGAGAGGGAGAGAGAGAGAGAGAGAGAGAGAGAGAGAGAGAGAGAGAGAGAGAGAGAGAGAGAGAGAGACACACACACAGAGGGAGACACAGCCAGCCAGCCAGCCAGCCAGCCAGCCAGAATAGAACTGTCAGGGCTAGTAAGAGTTTCATTCCATTTTTCATTACGCTCTTAAACAACCAGTAATGTTTTTTGTGATTCCGATGCTGCTATATTAGGTTTGAATTGTATAAGCGGAAAGTTCTCCTGTTGATTTTGCGGGATTCAATGACTGTATTGGTGTTTATGCATCAGTTACATCTTAACGGCATATTTCTGATGTGGTAGTTTGTGATTTTTGTGTATGACTCATTTACATATCTGTCTTAAATCTTAATAGCGAGAGATTTGTATGCAATGAGATGTTTAGTTGAGAACAATGTTATTAATCAGTACATATATTTAAATATACTATTCATGTTGTCTTTCGTTTGTCTTTATGTTACATGCACCACCACCGCATTTTCTCCATGTGAGATCATAAAGTTAATTTGATTTGAGGTAGCGCAGTTGAAACGTAGGACAAATTACACGTTGTGCAAATGACACGTAGATATAGCGATACGAACCCGCCTTTACCAGTGTCGCCGGCGATGTCAAATGACATTCCAATGCCAAGAGGTTTCTTGACGTCCAAGCTAAGTGGCATTGCAGCCTGAAACACAAGAGATAAACAATCACGTTCCTCTGGGCTATTTGAATCAAGAATTCTCTCTGTCTCTGTCGGTCAAAAGGTCAGTATATCTCTCTTACTGTCTGAGTCTCTTTCTTTGTTTTATTTATTTTTTATATGGGAGATTTCTATAGCGCTTGACGTTCTCTAAGCGCTTTACATATTAATTTCTGCTGTGTGAGATGGAATGTTTTACACAATATATCACGCATTCACATCGGCCAGTTAATCTCAAGCCATTACGGCGAATATTTACTTTTCACGGCCTATTATTCCAAGTCACACGGGTATTTATTTGGTGGACATTTTTTTTTATCTATGCCTATACATTTTTTGCCAGGAAAGACCCTTTTGTCAATCGTGGGATCTTTAACGTGCACACCCCAATGTAGTGTACACGAAGGGACCTCGGTTTTCGTCTCACAGTCCGAAAGACTAGCATTTGAACCCACCATCTGGTTTTTCTCTTTGTCCATGAATGTTTCAAGTTTAAATGTTATCGAAACGCTGTTGTAGAACTTAAAAACGCAAGCAATTACTCACCTTTCCAGAGAACAGACAAGTCATTGCTATAGGTTTATAACAAGAACAAGAACCTTCTCTGCGAAAATCAGATGGATCGCTTTGCGCAGACCATCGTCCGTACATGTTTATATAGAACTTGCACGGTGGTAGGGATAATGTTTGAAATACTTGGATTGGTCATCAATGGTCACGTGACATGCCGTTTGACAAATATCGCGGGGAACCTATTAATAGGAATGCGTAGACCCCCAATAAAGGGGTTGCAGAAAGTGTCGGCGAATTGCCTTAGCGTATCAACAACTCTTGTCCCAAATAGAAATAGTTTCTGAGAGGACGTAAACTCCCCCCTTTAGTTAGTTTCGGCGAATTGGTGTGAGGACGCGACTCTGTCAGGTATTTTACCAACCGATCCCCATTTGGTGTGAAATCACACTGTTGACAACGGGAGCCCATATCTAGTAACGAGGAAGTTCCGTTTTAGGAAGATTCGGTAGCGGGGAAAGGGGGTAGGCGGGGTGGAGACATGTATGTACGTTCTGCAGACAGTTTCGCAGTTTTACCATCTGTGTTTGTGTGTGTGTGTGTGTGTGTGTGTGTGTGTGTGTGTGTGTGTGTGTGTGTGTGTGTGTGTGTTGATGTGTGTGTGCGTGTGTGTGTGTGTGTGTGTGTGTGTGTGTGAGTGAGTGAGTGTGTGTGCGTGTGTGTGTATGTGTGTGCGTGTGTGTGTGTGTGTGGAGCAATTCAGAGACAACTACTCGACCGATCTGCATGAAACTCCAAATGGGAGTTCCTGGTTATGATATCGCCAGCTATTTTTTTTCTCCATTTTATTGATATATGTCTTTGATGACGTCATTTCCGGCTTCTTGTGAAAGTTGAGGAGGCATTGTCACATCCTTATTTTTCGATCAAATGGACTGACATTTTGGTTCAGCCATCTTTGACGAAGCCCGGACTATGGATTGCATAAGAGCTTGGAATCTTAACATTTATTAAATGAGTTTGGTCATTAAGATTATCAAAATTCTAATCAAAATTAAAAATGTCGTGAACATTGTGCTGAACAAATCATCCTGTTACGTTTGGACGCTGACTGGGACAAAAAGGAAGGAAGGAAGGAATGTGGGCAGGTAGAAATACAAATGAAAACGAAGAAAGGTGGAAAGAAAGAAATTAAGGAAGAAAGACAGGAAACTTACCTGATAAATATGAGAGAGAGAGAGAGAGAGAGAGAGAGAGAGAGAGAGAGAGAGAGAGAGAGAGAAAGACTTTTTGACTTTTGGAAGGAAGAAAGACAGGAAACTTACCTGATAAATATGAGAGAGAGAGAGAGAGAGAGAGAGAGAGAGAGAGAGACTTTTTGACTTTTGGAAGGAAGAAAGACAGGAAACTTACCTGATAAATATGAGAGAGAGAGAGAGAGAGAGAGAGAGAGAGAGAGAGAGAGAGAGAGAGAGAGAGAGAGAGAGAGAGAGAGAGAGAGAGAGAGAGAAACGTACAGAAATACAGACAGACAGAAAGACAGAGATATTTGACAATAATACATCTTTATTTAATTAATGAATGCGCCAGAAAAAGAGAGCAAGACACAGAGTAAAACTGATAGACCCAGGGCCAGAGCGAACAAATCAACAAGAACAAACTTGGTATAACTTTAACGAATTGAAACGTAGCTTGCAAAGGCACTAATCTAACCCAGCCAGATTATAGAACGGATAAAGAAGATCTACATTTCACAGACAGAAAGGGAATCAGGGTCAGCTGCATCCTGATCTCAGGTCAAAATGAGTTCGGCTCATTCTCTCCCTGACCGGACGCTACAGTCCTACGCGAATCTATTAAAACAAAAATACAGAGTTATCTCCCATACGGTTTTCGCGAGCACTGATCTAAATTTGAGATCAGTGTTCGCGAGACGAAAATGATTGCAGATTGGCCGACTTCGACAGTGATCTCCGTTCTGTTCTTCACAGTTATGATAAAGACATCGTTCTAAGGTCAAAACAAGTCGAAATTTTGGGACTGCTGCCGGAAGGAGACCGTAATATATGGTTTCATCACTGTCAACTGGTTACAGAAAAAATCGTCTGCTCCAGTGAGCGCCGAAACCAAACGGTTGATTATCACGTGACACTTTTGCACAGTAAATACAGCCGCGAAAAATAGCTCGCTTGAAACTGTCTTACATATCAATTCCTTTGTAATTTAAAAATTACAAAACACCATGAAAAATCATTATAGACGATCGCGAATCTGCTTAAATCAATAATACATTACAAAAAGCTCTAAATATGTTAAAAACAAGAAATTCCTCCGAGGTAGGAAAAACACCCCCGTTGGTCAAAGGGAAATAACCATTCTCACTGCACCCATTCTCACTGCCACCAACTGAGAAGGTTATTTCCCTTTGACCATGAATATGTTTCTCTATAAGTCCTTGTAGAATCTTAATCCACCAATAACTCCCTAACCGTGTGTTTGACTGGTCCCAATTTTTGTAAGGACCGTCTCAAGAATGTATAGAACCTGTTCACCAAGTTTGGTGACGATCGGTCCGTTCATTCTTGAGATCTATATGCGAACACAAACACACAAACACACAAACACACAAACAAACAAACAAACACATCGACCGAAACCTATACACACCCCTATACCGGGGGTGTAAAAAATCGGTTTCCTTGCTAGACAAGGAAACTCAAGGCATGTCAGGGAGAGAATGAGCCGAACTCATTTTGACCTGAGTTCAGGATGGGTCAGCTGATCACTGTTTCGTGGCGCTGTTAAAAATCTAGGTGCCCCTTTACACGTGTATACGCCATCTGAACAAGAATCAGGTCTTTCATCTAACCTCAGACAAATCAATACATTACGTGTTCCATCTCTGAGTTCAGCCTTTCATATAAAGTCGTTGGACCAGTGCCAGCTTATTTCACTTTGAATAGGTTTATTGAAGCAACTTGTACGAAAGCAATGGTGATGGAAGTCGTGCGTGCTTCCTGCATGCCTGAAAGGAACGGTTGGATTACATTTGCGATCGGTTTGCTATTCATATTACGTACACTGTTCGACTTGTAGCAATATTACTACGAGTTGCTAGTGCTAAGAAAAAGGTGTTATAATTGCAAAGTTCCCCCGAAATCGGCGTATGCTGCCTGAATGGCGTGGTAAAAACGGTCATACACGAAAAAATCCACTCGTGCAAAATCAGGAATAAACGTCGGAGTTTCAGCACAAGAAGGAAGAGAAAGAAGAAGACTGTTGCAAAATGTAGGCCTCATTTCTGGAACAGTATGACTACGGCAGTGCAAAGAGAGCATTTCGACGGCGTTGTTGTTTTTGTGCAAAGTTGTATTAACCCATTTATGCCAATGCACTCTCTCAATATTTTCTTGATACAAAATGCAGTTTCATTCTGTGAGTTCGACACATTGACTAAATGTATTGATTTCGCCTTACGCGACTTGTTACATTCAGTCAAGTAATGACTGAATGTCTTTACGAGAGCAGAGAGAGGGGTGTGTGTGTGTGTGTGTGCGTGTGTGTGTGTGTGTGTGTGCGTGTGTGTGTGTGTGTGTGTGTATGTGTCTGTGTGTCTGTCTGTCTGTGAAAAGCATTTCTCAAAAACTGACAAACGGATTTTTATGAAAATTAGTACAGACATTCCTGAGAGCATTTGCTTGAAACAATAGTCGCCGAGTTTTGATCTGATTATTTAATGACGTCATATATGACCGTTCGAATAGTTACAACAATTTCACGGCGACGGTTTTTCATTTGTTTACTTGAAATGTTCGTTGCATGATATTTGACTTCGTGCGGACTATTGGATTGCATTTCAACTTGGTACATTGTTTGTGAAATGTTCGCTCAAAATTAGCCAATTTTGTCGATTTCTTAAAAGTCTCCACCTTTGAGACTTCCCCCTACGTTTCCAATCCCCCGTCCCCTTTCGTTTTGTATATGGATCTGTGGCCTTCATACATTAAACCATTCAGAGATCTGAGTTCTCTCTCTCTCTCTCTCTCTCTCTCTCTCTCTCTCTCTCTCTCTCTCTCTCTCTCTCTCTCTCTCTCTCTCTCTCTCTCTCTCTTCAGGCGGGCTTGCAGTTTTGGTTTGTGTATTTGGTCTCCATAGCGCCCTTTAAAACCGAACTTGACACTGTGTGACCGTCACAATGATTGTTTTGAGTTCACCCAAACTCTTTGTCAACGCTGCTTTGGTTCTAACAAGGTTTGTAGGACTGCTGATCTCAAGTCCTCCTTTCCCCCCCAATTTGTTTACGTTATGCAGACGCTTCTTGCCCCTGTTAAAGTACTCGATAAAGTTGAATACTGTTTTGTTCAGATTTCTCTGGAAAAGGAAGTATTCAAATACAAATGCCTTTGAAAAAGTTAAACGAAACTTAAAGTGCAATGGGGTGGAAGAAGGTGGTATTAACATGATAAACGTGCACGATATGCATACCTCCTTTTACTCACATGGGTAGCAAAACTTCAACAAAGTAAACATGAACCTTGGACAACGATTCTATTATTCTACGATTGTTTTTATCAGGTATTAGGGATAAATTTACTGTTTTAAAGCAACATCAACGCTAAAAATGTTTCAAGGTATGGAACACATTCGATCAAACTTTTGGAAAGAAGTACTTGTAAAATGGATTCAAAATAAAGAACTGTTTTGTGAGAGAAAATGTTTCTGACGATCACTGTTTGTGGAACAATATAGATTTGGTTTATAAACATAAAAGTTAATATTTAAAAAAATGAATAGAAGCGGATTTAAACACGGTGAAAGATATTTGGGTTAACGGAGATATGATCACTTTTAAACAGCTGTGCGCAAAGATAGGATACAGCCTCTCTGGATGTCTAAACTTGTAACCAACTTTGAAATCGATGGAATTTCCAAAGGCAGGTTCTATGAAACAAAACGTGCAGCTACAGATGGATATGTCAACGCTTATAATCCTATCATTTTGAGACGTTGGAGAACAAACATGGACATTCAAGTCATTTGTAATGCTCAAGCTGCTGCATTTTATGTATGCACCTATATCTGAACCTGATGACTTGAAGGAATCAAGAACACTTCCCTGTGTCTCGAGATGTCCTGCTTTTCCTGCACTCAGTGAGAACAATTTCTTCTGTTTGCTTATGCTACTCTACCCACATTACTCTGAACTTGCTTCTCCAGCATTATGATACGTTCAGAGTCTTTTTTTTCAAAAGACTACTTTTTGATAGTCAGATTGACTGGACCCATTTATCTCTCACCGATAACATGTAAACAATTAACAGAACATATCATACTTGACAGATGTGTCTTGCACAGACCCTGCTGAATCTGAGGTCTTCAACAAAAAAGCCATGACGGTTCAACTTTGGTTCATGTTTACTTTTATTCCAGAAATAATTGTTCCAATCATGCGAAACCCTCTACAAATCGTTTGTATCTAATTGATATGCATAAAAAAGAAACGTTTTCCATTTGACTTAACTTTTACTATAAGAATAAGAATAAGAATAAGAATACTTTATTATCTCATAGAGAAATTCAGGCGTGGTACATAACAATAGTACAAACAAGACATTGATTTTACATAAAACATATAGCACTATATAACAGGGCAGGTTATAGAAACACCTTCCACATACCTCTCTGGACATTCCTTGCATTGTTCTTACGCATTCAGACATGAACACATCCATGTCTCATTTACACATCGCACACATGGACATTCTTATACGCTCAACTTACCCATTCACACATGGACATTCCACCACGCTCCACTTACACATTCTTATACGCTCCACTTACACATTCACACATGGGCATTCTTATATGCTCCACTCCCACATGGACATTCGACTACGCCCACTTACACGTTCACACACGGACATCTATTCACTGTTGTCAATTTTTTTTAGCATTTACGTACATTACACACAAAAAGCAATATGTCCATACTTTCTTCAAGAACATACCTCTTTTGGTTGTATAACTACTGCCATAATACATTTTTGTTCAGGTCAGAACGTACCTTACAATCATGTTTATTATAGTTCTTGTAATTGTACACTATTGTTTCAAATAAAAGCATTTTCTCATTTGTGTCTCCTTGTTATTTTGTTTTCCACTAATCACCATGATTACCTACACACCTGGAACTGACATATCAACACAGACACCAATCAGCAATTACTAACAGAACATGCACTCAAGATTTATACTGTTTTATTTCAGTCACTTCACATGACGGGCGCAGTGGCGTGGTGGTAAGACGTCGGCCTCCTAATCGGGAGGTCGTGAGTTCGAATCCCGGTCGCTGCCGCCTGGTGGATTAAGAGTGGAGATTTTTCCGATCTCCCAGGTCAACTTATGTACAGACCTGCTAGTGTCTTAACCCCCTTCGTGTGTACACGCAAGCACAAGACCAAGTACGCACGGAAAAGATCCTGTAATCCATTTATAGAAACACGAAAATACCCAGCATGCCTCCCCCGAAATCGGCGTATGGCTGCCTGAATGGCGGGGTAAAAACGGTCATACACGTAAAAATCCACTCGTGCTGAAAACATGAGTGAACGTGGGAGTCTAAGCCCATGAACGAAGAAGAAGAAGAAGTCACTTCACATCTTCTCCACTGAACAAACACTTCCTGTTTGTCACTCTTCCTTGTCATTATCATTATCCAAAACACCAACTTCGGCTGTTCGATTCCAACTTCCCTAAAACGACCTTCCAAATTATGACAACATGAGTTCTTTCATATTGGGGTTCGTAAATGGGACGGTTCATTCTACATTTAACACAGTCTCACTCTAACGCCCATGGTTGCACACACACACTAAGCACACACCCCATGTTCTACAACATGTTTTCAGCCCTGTTGATATCTGATCAACCCTATATTTCTTGTTGCATTGTCCATTGTATTCTGATTTGAGAATGAGAGTTCTTAATAGTTTTTGAAATATGCCACTTTCTTCAGTTGTAAAATGTGGAGACTCCATACGGTGTAGATCCCTTGCAAAATTCATATATTATTATGCGATCAGACGAAAACAATTATTTTCATAGGTAAATTGTGAATGAAAATGTTGATATGTAATGTTTCATAAGTACAAGTATCAGCAATTTTTTCCACATATATATTTAATGTTTTCTTTCTTTTTCTTCCCCCTACGTTTCCAATCCCCCGTCCCCTTTCGTTTTGTATATGGGTCTGTGGCCTTCATACATTAAACCATTCAGAGTTCTGAGTTCTCTCTTTCTCTCTCTCTCTCTCTCTCTCTCTCTCTCTCTCTCTCTCTCTCTCTCTCTCTCTCTCTCTCTCTCTCTCTCTCTCTCTCTCTCTCTCTCTCTCTCTCTCTCCAGGCAGACTTACAGTGTTGACAGCCAAGAAGAAAACGGTTTGTGTATTTGGTCTCCATAGCGCCCTTTAAAACCGCGTGACACTGTGTGACCGTCACAATGATTGTTTTGAATTCACCCAAACTCTTGTTAACGCCGTTTTGGAGAGTGGTTTTAACAAGGTGTGCAGGACTGCTGATCTCAGCATTACCAATGTTTAAAATTGCCAAAGAGAGTGTTTCGTTTTGTGCGTATTTACAAAGCTAAGGCCTATTTAAAAATGCGATAAAATATCTATTTGTGTCTGTTTTCAATAACAGTCAAAGAAAGTGCCCGGTGTGATAATAAAACAACCCGCAGTAGTTCAGTGCGTGAGATCGCTGGATGTCTCTGTGCTCACGTCTTGGAGTGTTGTGGCGGTTTGTCCACACTTGCCTAGATACGTCCTGCCTTCTGGTGTTCAGCTTAGAAGATATATGTTTCCGTCGTCTGTGGTTAGCAGTTGGTTGACATATTGATTGATTGATTGATTGATTGATTGATTGATTGATTGATTGATTCATTCATTCATTCATTCATTCATTGTTTTTGTTGCTGTTTTTACTTTATTTTGTGTATATGTGTTTATGTTTTAATATTGGAGATACGCAACGCAGCAAAAGCCCAAAAGGTCCATAAATACAAAAACAATAAATAATTGCCTGTCTGATGGGAAATAATCAGGCAACTTTCGTGAGCCACACTCAAACCATTTTCACTGTGTTCAGTCGGAGTGTTAAATATTATTGAGTTTACAGACAAGCAGCTATCAGGCAATGCGTAGTCTCTCTCTCTCTCTCTCTCTCTCTCTCTCTCTCTC
>NC_090253.1:9925289-9930289 GCF_037325665.1 Littorina saxatilis
GATTCCCCCTCTATGTTACAAGTTTTGACTAAATGTAAAAAGGAGGAATAATTGCAATCACACACACACACACACACACATACACACACAGACATACGCGCACACACGCGCGCACACGCACGCACACGCACGCACGCACACACACACACACGCGCGCGCGCGCAGAACGCACGCACGCACGTACGCACGCACGCACGCGCACACACACACAACACAACACACACACGTACGCACGCAGACACACAAAGACACATACACAAACATACCGACAAAATGACAGACATACACACAGTGAGACAAACCGACACAGAAGCACCCACACATGCACGCACGCACCTATGTATGCGAACAAAGACGTAGAGATGCTTATAGCTTAGAGAGAGAGAGAGAGAGAGAGAGAGAGAGAGAGAGAGAGAGAGAGAGAGAGAGAGAGAGAGAGAGAGAGAGAGAGAGAGAGAGAGAGAGAGAGAGAGAGAGAGAGAGAATGAGCACCCATATTACACACAGGTACGACCGAACTAAGGTATCAATAAATTACTGTTGTGCAGCGGGTTGAAAGAATCCCCTATACCTCGGAGATATACCTTCACTCGGTCTCAACGACGTCACGTGACATGTTATATGGTGGAAGAGAATGCTGTCGCTTATTTTCCACCCTCAGTTCGGTAAGACTGAAACGATGCTCAGTCACGGAAAGAACTATCCAAACTTGCAAGCACAGCCGCGGTTGTCAGGTAAGTTCCCGATCCATGTTAAACCCTTACCCTCAAAAGGAAAATAAGCGACAGCATTCTCTTCCACCATTTAACATGTCACGTGACGTCGTTGAGACCGAGTGAAGGTATATCTCCGAGGTATAGGGTATTCTTTCAACCCGCTGCACAACAGTAATTTAACGTTACCTTAGTTCGGTCGTACCGGTGTGCAGAATGAGAGAGTGAGAGAGATAGAGATGTGTGAAATACTGGTTTACACTGCTGAAGCAACCTGATTCAAGATATTCCAAGATTGCATATCAAACTTTATGTAATTTGGCATCGAAGGGCCACACAAATTGGGTCTCACATGTGCAGAGTCTTTTATGTTGTAATGGTTTTTCTGCTGTGTGAATGTACGGAATGGTTGGGAATGGGAAGTGTTTCTTACAAGACAAGAGTTTAAAAGACGTTTACAAGATTGTTTTTGTCAAGAATGGTTCTCTTTGTTAGAATGCAGTGAACGTTTTGACATTTATAATTGTTACAAAACATGCTTGGAAAAAGATAAATACATTGAATTAATCGAAGATATTAAGTACAGAGTTGCTCTTACTCGTTTCCGCACAGGAGTATCCGAAATCATCGCTCACAAGTTTCGGTAAAAACCAAACCAAACGACTAGAAACTGTCCTTTTTGTACAGCTGATTAGGAAGATTATAACACCATGTTGTATTTTTATGTCCTTTTTATCAAGACCTTCGAGCAAAGTATTTGAAAATCTCGAACTCTAAGACGCTGCAACAACAACTTGTGTATTTCTGTGGCAGTAATGAGGATAATGTGATGAACAGCTTCAGCAGATTTGTGTTCTTCATGTTACAGAAGAGACGAACCCTTATAAATCAGGTTCAGTGACATGTCATCAGGGTCTTAATGTATTTGTTGAATTTTATGCGTGACTATAATTTATAACTGTGCAGATACTATTGCTGTTATTATAACAACTATTGTAAGGGGCTGTGGCCTTAGACAATTAAAGATTTGTTCTCTCTCTCTCTCTCTCTCTCTCTCTCTCTCTCTCTCTCTCTCTCTCTCTCTCTCTCTCTCTCTCCCTCTCTCTCTCTCTCTCTCTCTCTCTCTCTCTCCAGGCAGACTTACAGTGTTGACAGCCAAGAAGAAAACGGTTTGTGTATTTGGTCTCCATAGCGCCCTTTAAAATCGCACTTGACACTGTGTGACCGTCACAATGATCGTTTTGAGTTCACCCAAACTCTTGTCAACGCCGTTTTGAAGAGTAGTTCTAACAAGGTTTGTAGGACTGCTGATCTCAAGTCCTCCTTTTTCCCCCAATTTGTTTACGTTATGCATGCAGTTCTTGCTTCTGTTAAAGTACTCGATAAGTTGAATACTCTTTTGTTCAGATTTCTCTCGAAAAGAAAGTATTCAAATACAAATGCCCTTCAAAAATGTAAACGAGACGTAAAGTGCAATGGGGTGGAATAAGGGGGTATTAACATCTCTCTCTCTCTCTCTCTCTCTCTCTCTCTCTCTCTCTCTCTCTCTTTCTGTCTCTCTCCCTCCCTGTTTCTCAGTCTCTTTCTCTCTCTCTCTTTCTCTCTTGCTCTTATGGAGATATGGAAAGTATGACTCTGTGGAAAGGGTCCACCTGTTTGCGTGTAAAAAGTTTCTGAAAGTGACAATTCGAACTCCAAACAACATTGTGTATGGTGAATTGGGAAGACATCCGCTGTATATTAACTCTGCAGTCAATAGTGTCCCTACTGAGAATGGTTGACGACGTGGTTCACAGTGCTCAACAAAATGATATACCTGGAGCCATGCTTGCTGTTGATTTTAAGAAAGCTTTTGATTCGATATCGCAAGAGTACATGACGTATGTGTTTTCCAAGTTTGGGTTTGGCAACGAATTTGTCAGATGGGTAGAGATATTAATGAAAGAAAGCTGGAGCTGCATTGGATACGGTGGGGGGGCTTAGTGAAGAAATTAGGATAGAAGGCGGGATTAGACAGGGATGCTGTTTTTCTCCTTTGGCCTTCATACTCGGTTTGAATTATTAGCCATTAAAATGAGAGGGAAAAACGGAGTACATGGTATACCAATTAATAAAAGTGAAGATATGTATGCATTGTTGAAAATAGCGCTATATGCGGATGACGTGACACTGTTTTTACGAGACAGAGACGATATTAAACTTGCTTTAGACATTTTAAAACATATCTCCGGTCTTGAGATGAATACAAGAAAGACAGAAGCAATGTGGTTGGGATCGAGCATAGCGAGGGGTGAGTTATGTTTTGACTTAAATTGGAAAAATAAAATAAAGCTATGAGTATATTTTTCTGTAATAGTGTACCCGCATCAAACCTCTCAGAAAACTGGGAAAGCCGTTTTGAAAACATGAGCCGCGTCATAAGCACGTGGCATAGAAGGAATCTTGGATATTTAGGCAACCTTTGTATTATGAATAGTTTTCTCGTTCCACAATTAGTTTACGAAATGAGAGTAATTAATTTCCCAGATAAGGTGTTAAACAGAGTTACCAAAATGTTGTACCACTTTTTGTGGAAAAGAAAAACTACCAACAAAAAAGCATTTGAAAAAGTTAAAAGGTGTGTGTTAAAAGCTGATTTTGAAAAAGGAGGGTTGTGTATGCCCGACATTAAAATTATGCAGCAATCGTTTCTGCTGGAATGGATAAGAAAGCTACATACGGCTACTGATACGGAAAAATGGTCATTCATCCCAATAGCGCAGTTTTCTCAACTGGGTAGAGACCTGACTTGTTTTCATGCCAAAGTAAAATGGAAGCAATTTAAAAAAGAACATGTTAATTTGGCCCCTTTTTGGGAGGAGGCCCTAAAAGTCTGGACAGAGAATAACACCCACACAGAAATAGAGAACCCACTGTTGGTAACAGTCTGGAATAATAAAAACATTATGTATCGAAATAATGTGTTATTTTTTAAGAAATGGACTAAATATGGGATCGCATTAGTTGGTGATATGTGTTAATAACAGGCTGTTATCCCTAGAACAGATTAAAGTGAAAGTGGGTACTTATCCTTCACTGATGTTAGAGTATAATGTGGTAAAGACTGCTGTTACCTCGTTTATGGAAAGATATCCGGCGTATATGCTCAAACAATCCCATGAAAACAATGTTCTGCTTTTTTTATCATAAAGAGTTATTTACAGCACGCTCCTATCGATTACATTTGATAAGTAAAACCGATCACAACCCATGTTGTCTGAATTTCGGAATGCATAAGTTTAATACAGAATTAACAAAATGACATTGGCTCATTGTAAGGAATGTATCTGAAGAATCAAGACTGAGAGAATTGCACTGGAAGATACTGCATAACATATATCCGACTAATATTTTGCTGTGTAAAATGGGAATTAGAATGAATAACAAATGCTCATTCTGTCCAGATAAGATTGATTTTGTGGAACATTTCTTTTATGAATGTTCTGCTATACATCCAATTTGGGAAAGAATAACCAATAAGGTATTTCAGCAGTATAATGTTAACATAAAAATTGATGTTCAACCAGCACTGTTAGGATACATGAAAACACCTGGTATGTCAAACAATTTAGTAAACTATATCAATTTACTTATTATTGTGGCAAACATGTGTGTCGGAAAATTCAAATACGGGAAACCAATAGAAATTGTGTGCATGTTTAATTCAGAGTTAGATTTGCGACACATATAGACTGAGAATAATGGTAATTGTAAAATATTTTAATAAAATTGTCAATTGTTGGTATGTGTCCATGATAGAGGTGAAAAGATTAGGGCAAAAGAAGTAAATTTAAATGTGTGTGGTGTTTTTTTTTAAACCCTATCTTTAAGCTGTTGATTTAAAAATGTAAGAAAAAAGAAAAAAGAAAGAGGGAGAAGGGAAAAAAAAAGAAAAGAAAGGAAACTGAGCTGAACATTAGGAATAAATTATTTTATGTTATGATTATTTTTATCTATTTATTTATTTAAACATATTAGTTTACTGATAAGGTTTGTTGATTTAAAAATGTACACATTTGACAGCAAAAAGAAAAGACCTATGAAGAAGGTTTGCTCCAAGCCACACAAACACAAAAACAAAACAAAAAAAAAGAGGCAAAAAATAACTGTAGTAGCAAACCTGCATGCAACTGAGGTTAAAAAAAAACAACAAAAAAAACCAACAACTCTGCAGTCAGATGACTGTGTGAAATACTGGTTTACACTGCTGAAGCAACCTGATTCAAGATATTCCAAGATTGCATATAA
>NC_090253.1:9933781-9936281 GCF_037325665.1 Littorina saxatilis
AAAGTAGTATCAGCCACTTGCGCTGTTGGCAGACTGACCGAGGTATTTTACGTGCCACTGTGGCGACACGGGGCTGGAACATGGATACCGTCTCTGGGTCTGCAGTGCACATATAGTTGACCCGTGTCGGTATCGGCCTGGATTCGAATCCGTGACCCTTGGATCACAAATCCAGTGTTCTACCACCTGATCTACCGGGCCCCGTCTGCATTTTGACTACATCGCTGAGTTATATACAGCACTATTTGGACTGCACAGGCTGGTTGTTTGGCCGAGGTACCGGGGGAGGCCCAGGGAGCCCTGGCAGTGAGCAAGGTGTTGACGGAACGTGCCGAGCGTGCTGAGTTAGAATCAGCAGTAACACCAACTCAGCACGAGTCTCCTAGCTGGGCTGGCGTGCACGACTAAAAACTTACCAACCGAGTTGGTGCCAGAAGCAGAGTCGAATTGGTCGAAATTGAAATTGAAAAAAACCCAATTGTAAGTGGTTGGAACGTTTCATTATTGACAAAGCAAAACGCTACATTTTTTTATTCTGAATTTTTGAACGTTGGCAGTGTATATTGTTTTGGAAGTTTGTTGTAATTTCAACCAGTCAGACCCCGTGGTTGGGTCCCGCCCGCTTGGACACTTTCTTGTGCACATTCGCCCTGTGTGGTATCTATGCGCGGCATCCGTTTCTTTTACAAACAGTTTCACACAGTTCTGTTCCTGCACCAGAAGCCAAGAGAAGATAACTATAGAAGTGGACACTTGATGATAACATAAGTCTGCGGGATTGTGCTTCCTTGATTTCATGACGTCATCAGCACTTAAATTAGGAAGGGAGAAATCATAGAGCTAAAGTAAACCAACAAGAATATAAACTTGTTTCAAAAACACACGGAAAACAACAACACACACCAAACAAAAACAAAAGCAAACAAACAAACAAACAGAACACAATTATTAAAAAGTTCAAAGCGTCAATGACCTGAAACATAGACGATTGACAATAACCAAAATAATACACTCACCATCATCCCAGAAAGATACCAACGAAAAATCAAACTGATAACCTAGTACACGATCAGCGACATCGTTATCAACCAACCAACCAACCAACCAGCTTACTTTAGCAATCACCCTACCATCAAGCCACCATCCTCTGACCAAACCCACTTAATTAAATATAGCCGTTGCGTGTATATGCCGTGCCGAATTTACGGAATTGCCGAATTCGCGGAATCGACAAAATTTTCCGCGATTTCGGCAATTCCGTGAATTGGCACGACAAATATTATATATGTTACAGTAAATTGTCAAAACCAGGAAATTTACAAAATCCCTGAAAATGTCAGTAAATTTGTAAATGTTCTGTTTTACTCGGGGATTTGCCTGAAATGAGCATGCCACTTTTTGATGAATGTACTGAACAATACAAAAATACATCAGTGATGAAAACCCACCCTGTGATTCTGGTAGGCGGTGACGGCCATGAACTTGCACTCCGTGAACCCGTACGTCCGGAAGTTCTCCGTGCCAGACACGTCCTCTGTCTTGGGGGCCACGTACACCACGTGGAAACGAGGCTGGTACTTGTGCATCGAGTTCAGGATAATCTGAAAATATGAGGGGATCAATCTTGTTGAGGATAATCCAAGATAACACAGATAACAATTATAGACTGGTAACATATACAGGATGGTAAAAAAAAGCGCCCTATTTTCTTTTTGATCTCATTTTTGACTGAAACTTTGTTCACGAAACAATAGCAGATTAAGAAATTGGTCTGCCCTTAGTAGTTGATAATATGCTCTATCCAGGCTCCTCTTCCCGGGTGATAAGACTCATTTCATGACGCACTGACTTCCCTTGGCCACTCTATACTCCCCTGATCGCAACCCACCCAACTACTTTGTGTGGGGGTACCTCAAGGACAGGATATACGGCAACAATCCCCAGACCCTGGCAGCTCTGTGGGACGACATCTAAGGGAAATCAGGCGCATACCAGCTGACAGCTGACATGATCGGTCAATTTTAACGTTCGTGTTGCAGCAGTTCTTCATCGATGAGGAGCCTGGAAAGAGCATTTTATCCACTACTAAGGACAGACCCGTTTCTAAAACATTTGCAAGACATCATTTGCCATCATTCTGCTATTGTTTGGTGAACAAATTTTCTAAATCTTTTTTCGCAGTCAAAAGTGAGATCAACAAGAACATAGAGCGTTCTTGTAGGACCACTGTGTTTATGTCTTTGGGGCCACGTAAACCACGTGACAACGAGGCTGGTGCCTGTTCACCAAGTGAAAATGCAGGGATAGCAATCTGGTCACACATCATTGGACGATAAGGCCCCCACAAAAAAAAGGTGTGGTTAAGGTAACATAGCCAAAAAAAATAGGGTAGGAAGGTAGGCAATCACCTTTTTTTTAAACTTTTTTTCTAATGTGTACAAATTAAACCTACTTGACAGGAAAATAAGTGTGCGACTCGAGCGCTTTCGCTTTCATTGCG
>NC_090253.1:9941281-9983781 GCF_037325665.1 Littorina saxatilis
AGGAGTAGCGGTACCGCTTGTCGTCCACCGGCACGAAGTCCATCATCACCATGAAGTCCGCCAGGGGGTCCAGGCCGAACATGCGCACTTGGAACGTCGGGAACATCCGTCTGCACACACAAAACGACCCAAACAATAAATAACTGGGGGACGTTGAGAACATCCGACTGCATACAGAAATTAACCCAAACCAATAAAGCCCCGGAATTGTTGTATCCGTCTGCATAGACAAAACGACGGAAATTACCCGAATTACGAATACCCATGAAATGTCAGGAACTTCCAGCTTCATACACTTACAAAAGTCAATGTTTCAGCGCAGTGGATCGTACTGATTGTAACAGAGGAAAAAAATGTTGTTAACATTAACAGAGCTGATTCAGTCAATGTGTCGAATGTCGAACATCATTTACGGACGGATCGAGTTTGGACTAATTTGATGGGGACGGACGCAGGACAAAGGGGGGGTGGGGAAGAGGAGGGGCAGTTCAAAAATTGACCTTGTGTCACTGTGCACACGAAGCCCGGACCAGCTGCTCACCAGCCAGCCGAACCTCCAACCAACCCAAGCTTTCGACCGCTGCATGCGGCGAGTGTGTGGATCTGGAAAGTGCCAAGACAAGCAAGCAAGTCAGCTGGGATCGAGACCAGAGCATGGCAGAGCGTGAGAAAAGGGGGACTCGCCACGGAGAGGCAACCCCAACGTGACAAACACCCCGTCCTCGTGACACGCTACAGACACTCGCATACTATGGCTGGCCAGAGCGGACACACGTTTTCTTCTATAGTCTTGAGTCGAGCGGTTGAAAATGCCTGAGCCTGAAGGCGGGTGTAACTTACACATCTTAGTATCAGTCTGCTTTAGAGATGAGAACGACAGTTGGCCATATGGCCAGAATAGCACGCTGCATTTTCCCGCATACAACTAAGGCGCGTCTGCCGCGACGGTGCCTGAGCTAAACGTTGGTGGGCATTGCTCACAGCCCGACACACGGCACTGTAAACATTCCCCGTCCCTTCACCTCTCTCGCCACCATCCGCCCTACCCTTGGTCTCATGCCTGTCTAATTAGTGATGCGCTCGCACGTATGCGAGAAGAGTAATTGTTTGTTTGCGTGGCCAAAATCAACTTCAATGAATGAATTTATCAATCAAATGTACGTGCCGTTAACTGCATGCACGGCAACACATTATTCGGATTATAAGAACCTCGCGAAGTCGTATCATTACATCGAGCGGTTTAAAACAACAACGACAAGACCAATGGAAATCTACGTAACATATGAAATAGCAAACAAAATTTAATTTGTTTTTAATTTTAAACCTGACGTGTATCATCAGTTCAGGGAAAATTAAATTAACGTTTAGGCTTCTTCGTCCCACCATACTTCCCATCCGACCCCAAATCACAGAGAGGAGGAGGAGGAGGAGGAGGAGGAGGAGGAGGAGGAGGAGGAGGAGGAGGAGGAGGAGGAGGAGGAGGAGGAGGAGGAGTTGCAAGCAGCCAGCCCAGCACAGTGGCTACGTGCCGACACAAGCCAGACCCCGGACAGCATAGCACGTGAAGCAGAGCAGACTGTGGCTGTGGCAGATAGCGCTCCCGCTCTGTCAACGATTCATTAGCGCTAATACAGCAGATACACTGCCCCGATTGTCTCGCGCAGTCACGCAGGCCACGAGAGGGCCGCGAGACTTGAGCACGTGGCCCGAGATATGCGGACAATTAACGGGAGCCAGAGCTGCAATCTTGATACAGGATTTGCTTTTTCTCAAAATGGCTGCTGTGTGCGAATGAAAGGATGGGAGGGGGTAGGGGAAGACAGAGACACAGAGAGAGACAGAGACACAGGTGGGAATTGGAGGCGGGCGGGATGAGAGATTGAGAGATTGAGAGAGAGAGAGAGAGAGAGAGAGAGAGAGAGAGAGAGAGAGAGAGAGAGAGAGAGAGAGAGAGAGAGAGAGAGAGAGAGAGAGAGAGAGAGAGAGAGAGAGAGAGAGAGAGTCGTACAGTGCCCACCTTCTTTGACAGACTGAGATGAGTATTGCTTATTATGAATTAAAATGAACGATGAAAAAGTCCGCTTCACACATCTACTTATAATGTATACATTTTATGCACGTGCATCAGTCATTAGTTCATTACTCCCAGACTCCGTCCCTGTCGTTGTAGACATCATTCCATTCCCTTCTCTCTCACTCTCTCTCTATTGCTCTCTCTCTCTATCTCTCTCGCCATACCCCAACCCCCCTCCCATGCCCCCCACCCCACCTTCACAACTCCAATGCATACCTCCACCTATTTCAGAAAAGACAGAGGGACAGTGAATTTTGGAGTGGTAGCAACCTGGGTTTGTTTGTGATAACAGTCCGCAATCGCCGATTATTTTCTCTCCCTGCTCGCTGCTCTAGCTCCAACGACGTGACAGATCCCACTCCTCGCAGCCGCCTGCAATTTCCACTATGTGTAAATATTGATAGCCCGTGCTGAGCTCTGCTTTTCGCCGGCCCATCCATGTGTCTTTCTGTATGGCCCCTGTCTGGGTATTTTATTATAGCCACTGACTATGCATTTCTATAACACTTCCTGCTCATGCATTTTCGTATTGCCCGCTGTCTGTGTATTTTCGTAAAGCCACTGACTATGCATTTCAAAAACACTTCCTGCTCATGCATTTTCGTATAGCCCCTATCATATCTGTGTATTTTCGTATAGCCACTGACTATGAATTTCTATAACACTTCCTGGTTGTGCATTTTGATATGGCCCCCGCCTGAGTACAAGTTTATGTTAATTTAGGCCCTGACTTTGAATATCATTCATTTGTGTATGGCTCCCGTTTCTGCATTTCCACACAATTATGGGCCCAAATTGTGAATTTCTAAAACACTTCCTGCTCATGTATTTGTGTATGGCCCTTGTGTTCATATGGCCCATGACTATAGATTTCTGTGAAAATTCATGTAAATACATTTTGTGTTACCCCTGTTTGTGTGTGTTTTTTTAACCCTGACTTTGGATTATTATAACAATTCCTGCTCATGCATTTTGGTATGGACCCTGCCTGTGTATTGTCATAAAGCCCCTGTTTGGGGATTTCTATTAATGCTTTGGTCATTCATTTTGGTATGGACCCTGCCTGTGTATTTTCATAAAGCCCCTGTTTGGGGATTTCTATTAATGCTTTGGTCATTCATTTTGGTATGGACCCTGCCTGTGTATTTTCATAAAGCCCCTGTTTGGGGATTTCTATTAATGCTTTGGTCATTTATTTTGGTATGACCTCTACCTCTGTATTTTCTTTTTGCCTCTGACGGTAGATTTCTATGAACACTTCCTGCTCACTCATTTGTGTGTGGTTCCTGCTTCTGTAACGGTATAAATTGTCCCTGGCTGTTGATTTCTATAACACTACCTGTTCATGCAGTTTTCATTCATGGTCCCTGCCCATGTATTTCCATCAGACTCCAAGCTGTGTATTGTGATATGGTCCCTTGCATGTGTGTTCTCATACATTTTCTTGTCTGTGTATTTCTGTAAGGGGGTCCTGATTTGGCCTATTATGGTCCGCTGGACCCGAAAAGCAACAGCTAACTAACTAACTATTTCTGTAAGGACTAACTGGCTGACCAATTATTGCATTTAACGTCATGTTAGACCTCTAAAACTTAGCAGGGACAGAACTGGTGCTACACTAAAATGTCTGTATGACATATGACTGTCTATTTATGTAAGTTTCATGACCATGTATTTGTATATATGTCTTCTTGACTGTGTCTACCCAGCCTCCAAATGTGTATTGCCATTAAGTGGCAAACCTGGGTACTCCCCATGTATTTTTTTTTTTTTTTTTTACAGTGAAAGCCCCCTTTTAGGACCCCCTAATTCAAGACTCCCTCCAAAGGAGGGTAGTGTCTACCCTCTTTGCTCCTTCCCGCTTAAAACGCTGTTTTTGTAGATTTTCTGTTGATATCCTTTGTAAATTCACACCATTGTTAAGACTCCTGGCCCTCCCTCATACGACCATATGTTCTCAGATTGTTGGTGGTCTGAAATGGAGGGTTCCATTGTACAGGCAACCCACTAAAGCCTCTGTCTGTCTATAATTATATATTCATTGTTATGGTCCATTGCCTGTTTATATTTCTATTGAGCATCTAACTATGTATTTCTACAACGCCACTGTCCGAATACTCCTGCGTGGCCCCTTGCCCTGTATTTCTAAAAGGAGCCTTTATAAGACCCCGGCCAGTGTATTTCCATGGGCCGGCATTCCTCACTTTTTCTTCGCTGGGAAAGAACAGAAGCTAGGACGAAAAAAGAGATAAACGGTGTCCAGTTTATCTACCAAAGAAGATACACAGAGAAGAAGGATGTATTTTTGTTATTGTTTTCTGCTTTGGTGTGAAGAGCATTAAGTACAGAGGGGATAAGATATAGGAATGTATCGCCACTTGTGTGCATTATGTGATACATTTGACTAACCAGAACATATATTTTATGTGACCTGCTAAATCTTATGGCGGTGAGATTGCAATCTATGCGATTATTGCCTTAACTGACATAAACAAAGTAAGTTTAAATTGTTTATTCGAAAATAACAGGTTGCATGAGTTGGGACTTTAAACAATTTTGTAATAAAGCGGTTTATCATGTAAAATCGATCTCTAAGTAACCAGAAAAGCCAAACGACAGCATCATACTCGCAAGATCGCTGTAGATATAATTTAAGTCGCAGTTAGCTGTCAATAACATCGTTATTGCAAACGTGCTGACTGTTAGCAAATGATAACAAACTTTGTGAGAAAATTGTATAAACATTCGACTACCGACTCATGTTGATAATCATTTTCTTGACATGTGTGTCACCATCATTTCCTAACAGTCAGCACATCAGAAATAATTCATAATGTCGACCATTTTGGGGTCATCGATAGGGCCTACCGCGCACAGCCGAGATTCGAACCCTGAAGCTTCAAGGATAACCAACCACAAGGCTATTGCGCCCAGCGCCTCCCAGTTCAAAGAATGTTGCTATCTGGGCAAAGCATCAGCATAAATCAAGCTCACTCGTGCACGCAGCATTGCGCGCTAAAGGGCCAGAAAAATGGCAAGTGTAGTCGGGAACTCAAACAATTTTTACAAACTACTCTGAGAGAGAGAGAGAGAGAGAGAGAGAGAGAGAGAGAGAGGGGGGAGGAGAAAGTGAGAGAGAGAGAGAGAGAGAGACTGTAACTGAGAGAGAGAGAGACTGAGAGAGACTGAGAGAGAGAGAGAGGGGGGAGGAGAGAGTGAGAGAGAGGAAGTGGGGAGGATGGAGATAGGGGGAGGAGGGAGAGAGGGGGAGGGAGACAGACAGACAAGACAGACAGACCAGACAGACAAACAGACATACAGACAGACAGAAACAAACAAGCAGAGACACTCCACTGTGCAAAAAACGTCCCCCTTTCCCTCCCCTTTCACTGAGACAACAAAAGAAATGAACCATGAAAACTAACACCACAAAACTAACGGCAAAGGGCGCCACTCTTCAACCGTCCGTTTGAAAGGCAGCAGAAACAAAGGGTGAAAAATAGCAACAAGTGCAGCAGAGGAAACGATCCAACCCCTGAAAGATTAACAGCGAGACAGGAGAAAAGAATGAGCGAAAGACTCAAACAAGCAATGTTTTAGTACAATGCAACCCCCCAGTTTAAGACCTTCACTCCCCTCTTACTAAAGACGTCGTCCCTATTCAGACCTATCTAAATACTTCAAATAAATTAAATATTATGAGTTTTCTGTTCTTAACTTTTGTCAACTTACCTCTATTTTAAGGCTACCTTCACAAATTTCTTTTGCACATTTGTCAAGGTCTTAAAAAAGAGGGTGGGGTATGGGGAGGTGGAGGAGGGGTTTGTCGAGGGGGGTTCCACTGCAGTCTCTAGAAGCCCATACATCACTGTCTCGGCGACTGGCAGAGCAGATGCGCGGCGCGCGAGATACTGAACGTGGTGTCGGGGCGACGTCGGTTTCTTATCGTTCGCCATTGTGGGCGCGCAGCTCGCTTCCCTGCGGAGCTGCCCGAGGTGACACCAGGCTATCGGACAACGAAACCTCCCAAAACTCTGCTCGGCCCGTGATTGTATGATGGAGGTGAAATTGGTCCTGACGTGTGCAAGTGGCCAAGACAGATGCTCGGAGAAACTGAGCTACCGCGGACGACGTTATTTTGACGCGCTGTCCGAGTGTGATTGTGTGATAGCTCTATTGTTACACCCCCGGTATAGGGGTGTGTATAGGATTCGGTCGATGTGTTTGTTTGTTTGTGTGTTTGTGTTCGCATATAGATCTCAAGAATGAACGGACCGATCGTCACCAAACTTGGTGAACAGGTTCTATACATTCCTGAGACGGTCCTTACAAAAATTGGGACCAGTCAAACACACGGTTAGGGAGTTATTGGTGGATTAAGATTCTACAAGGACTTATAGAGGGACATATTAATGGTCAAAGGGAAATAACCTTCTCAGTTGGTGGCAGTGAGAATGGTAAGGACGGGGGTGTTTTTCCTACCTCGGAGGAATTTCTTGTTGGTGTTGAGTTAAAGTCACGGTCCCACTTCCCGTAAACACAGTTCCGCTCGCTTAAAGGTACAGTTCTCCGCACTAAAATAGTTCTGCTGACAAAAGCGGCAGTGCTTCCCGTAAACACAGTTCCGCTCGCCATGTAAGAGCTGCCCAGGCTTGTACAAGACATAAGACCATCCCTCCATTTCAATCAATCAATCAATGAGGCTTATATCGCGCATATTCCGTGGGTACAGTTCTAGGCGCTCTGCAGTGATGCCGTGTGAGATGAAATTTTATACGGCCAGTAGATTGCAGCCATGTCGGCGCATATTTACCTTTCACGGCCTTATTCCAAGTCACACGGGTATGGTAGACAATTATTAACTGTGCCTAAGCAATTTTGCCAGGAAAGACCCTTTTGTCAATCGTGGGATCTTTAACGTGCACACCCAATATAGTATACACGGGGGGTGGTTCGGACACCGAAGAGAGTCTGCACACAAAGTTGACTCTGTGAAATAAATTTCCGCCGAACCTGGGATCGAACTCGCGCTGACAGCGGCCAACTGAATACAAATCCAGCGCGCTACCAACTGAGCTATATCCCCGCTTTTGGACACATGCAAGAAAACAGTATCCTAACCTATCCTCTGTGCAGAATCGAAATTGTTTGATGATTTTATTAATGGTTTAATTTCTCACATTGACACCTGCGGTTCAGTTTCAAGAACATAATTGATGAAAACATTCCCACTCTACACAAAGGGCAAGCAAGCTCCTGACAGCAACACCAACACACTAAACCGTAGATATAAAATATATCAAATAAGCAATGACTGAATGAGTGAATGAATGAACGAACGAATCAATGAATGAATGAATGAATGAATCAATCAATCAATCAATCAATCAGTCAATCAATCAATCAATCAATCAGTCAATCAATCAATCAATCAATCAATCAATTGTTAACTGAGACACACTTTCAATTCGTCTGATTTGACTGATCTACAAAACCTATGTTCTGTGTAGCCTTGTTTGAGTCGGAAAAGAAATATTACTCCATGGCACACTCATTCAAAGAAAGAAAGAAAGAAAGAAAGAAAGAAATACATGAGAAAATATAAACAAAAAAGAAACAAACAAGCAACGAATGCATGGCGTAGAAGAGAGAAAGAAAGAAAGAAAGAAAGAAAGAAAGAAAGAAAGATATTAACAATCGACAAGGGTACGCACCAAAACACATTACAGAAGTATCTCCTTAGCAATAAATCAACACATCATGATATCAACTCAACAGAGGTGTTGGGGGTACACTTTTTACAGTTTGCACACAGCAGTAGCAGATATATAAATGGATGTGCACTAGGTTTCATCACATCAGATGGGAGGTGGCCTGATACAACGAGAACAGGAGGAGCGTCCCTCTTGAGGAATCAGATAGACTCACAGAGGTTACAAAAAAAATTAATACGAAGAAAAAAAATTGACCTTGTTGTTGTTTTAGGTGAGAGAGGAGGAGGAGGAGGAGGATGAAAAGGAAGAAGAGGGGGAAACCACAAACAACTTTTTTTTGTTTAATCAACCGAACGATGAAATAATTAGACCGCCTTTCAAGATAATACATGTGAATTTCTCAGAGAGTCTGTGACGGTGACATCTTACACGTATAAAGGGTGATATCAATTATTCGGTATAATATCAGACAGAAATCACTTTTAATTTATTAAACCACAACAATGCATGTCTTGAGTGACATTCGTTTTCGAAGGAAATGAGCGTTGTAAATGTGTCGAATTGTTACTATTTTTTCGTTGGTTGATCTACAGCCACCATTTCGGATAACTTTGCCACTAGGTTTCGGACTCAAAATAGACACGTCAATGTTTTTCTGTGGTATGGTTTAAGCGTGTTTTATTCAATTTCTCAAACACACGTTTCAAACAATAACAACATTAAGAACGTTAACAAGCAGATTGCTTATGGACACGTTTCTGTGGTTTGTGGTTTTTCGTTCATCTTGGCTGAATATAATCGTTGCACAAAAGAAACAACAACAACAACAACAACAACAACAACAACAACAACAACAACAACAATAATAAACAAACAAACATGAGGAATGATAACAAGCAGAAATGCTTTTAACACGCTCGAAAGACTATATATGCTTTTGTTAATACCACATGTTTAATCAAAGTGCACCTTCGTGTATCATTCTTTGACATAAATGGCAGTTTATACGATTGTATTGAATATGCTTCATCAAAAAGGAGCAGGGTGTTCACATTTAAATCCTAAATCCGTTCAGAAGAACTTCTTCAACCCAGTTGACGATATTCAAGTCCAAAGTTTATTCGTGTAGAGTCCGCGACACTGACCTAAATATTGACGAACCCCGCCACTAGAGGTCACGGGCAACGTCGGACAGATCCTTTGGTTTAAACAAGTTTATTCAATAAATTCCATTGGTACTATTACCGCATACATGAAATAAGGAACATGGAGCACAACAAGCTAGGCTTATGAGCGTACTCTTAAAAGCAAATGAAATTTGGCGGACGATTTTAATATAACTCATCCGCCATCTTGGACACCCCCCAGATCCTTTAAATTCACAGTCCTTCCTGTTTAAACGATCTGGGTCGCCATCTTAGATATGTTTGGACTTTAACGTGGAATAAGACCATCCCTCAACGTGCATGGTCACGTGCCACACATAAATCAACTTCCTAGCTGCATCAAGTGCACAGTGGACATTTTTGTCATTAATTAATTTTGTTTTTGGCCACTAGTGTCAGTGACGGAATTAATGCATAAAACAAAGTCCCAAACTGCAAGGAACGCAACGACGCAGTTAATTTTTGGTATTTATGTCCAAGTAGAGAAACGATCTTATAACGAGTAGAGAAACGATCTTATAACAAGTAGAGAAACGATCTTATAACAAGTAGAGAAACGATATTATAACAAGTAGAGAAACGATCTTATAACAAGTAGAGAAACGATCTTATAACAAGTAGAGAAACGATATTATAACAAGTAGAGAAACGATCTTATAACAAGTAGAGAAACGATCTTATAACAAGTAGAGAAACGATCTTATAACAAGTAGAGAAACGATCTTATAACAAGTAGAGAAACGATCTTATAACAAGTAGAGAAACGATCTTATAACAAGTAGAGAAACGATCTTATAACAAGTAGGGAAGCGATCTTATAACAAGTAGAGAAACGATCTTATAACAAGTAGAGAAACGATCTTATAACAAGTAGAGAAGCGATCTTATAACAAGTAGAGAAACGATCTTATAACAAGTAAAAGACTGGACAGATTCAATTCAATTTGATTCAATGCAACTGTATTATCTGAATGTAAGACAAACATAAATTTTTCTTTTGGCTTTTATACACAAATAGCATCACACAAAATCACACTCTTTTAACACATAAAACACAGAAGATGTGAGCCATTGACCTGGATCGTCAGTTTACACGGAAAAAAGAGTGCCTTTAAAATGTTTCTTCTTCTTCGTTCATGGGCTGAAACTCCCACGTTCACCCATGTTTTGCACGGGTGGGTCAGTTTTTACGTGTATGACCGTTTTTACCCCGTCATTCAGGCAGCCATACGCCGCTTTCGGGGGACTTAAAAATCAATTCCTCACTCAGACAGCTGGCATGCAGCGAATCAAGTTCCGATGCAAGCGAGAGTTGGGTGTAGACAGATTCCATCTATCAGGGCATCAAACTCGTCATCACCACGGGAGATAACTCCAACAGACCGATAAGCGGACATGACGTCAATTGAGTAATACACGAAGGAGTTGGCAGCAACTCGGCGCATGGTGTGCTTGCATTATAGAAATTTTGCCATCACAATTTATATTTGGAATCCACCAAGGTGTTGAATATTAATTCGCTAGCAAAAGAAAGCCTGTGCTTTTCTCTCTCCGAAACCGCAAACATTAAGCTTTATCATTCAGAAATTCGCGTTTCATCAAATTCATCAAAGCACTCGCCACATATATACATGGTATAGGACCTAGTTGGAAATGAGAGAAAGAGAGAGAGATAGAGAGAGAGAGAGAGAGAGAGAGAGAGAGAGAGAGAGAGAGAGATAATTATAGAGATGGAGAGGGTGAGAGAAAGAGAAAGACAGACAGACAGAGAGAGAGAGAGAGAGAGAGAGAGAGAGAGAGAGAGAGAGAGAGAGAGAGAGAGAAAGAGAAAGACAGAGGCAGACAGACAGAAACAGAGAGAGATCGCACGCACAAAAAGGACTCCACAGACAACCAAGAAAAACAATTACTTTTAAAATTACCCCCTTTCTTCCGCGCAGCAATTGGAAGCAATTTCACGGAATAAACAGCAGGCCGCTAAAAAAAATAATTCATCCTGAGCACGCAATTCTAACCGTCACTGTTGAACGATACCACTGTCTAATGTTGAGCAGTCTACTTCCGGTTTAACGCGCCATTTTGTTACAGTGCAGAATTGAACGAATTAAAGTTGCAACAACTATTTTCATCTTTCCAAAATAGCTCTTTATGTTTAATCGTTCGAAGACAAAATAATACACGAAAGGTTTCACGTACAGACGAAATATTCTTTTGCTTTGTTTATTGTTGGTTTTGCTTGAACCTTTAATGGTTATTTTCGGTTCCAATATATAGTATAACACTTACTTCTTGCAGAGATTTTTTATTTCTTTTTTATGCATTTTTTTGTCATTACCACACCTCTCCAATGAATCGAAAGAAGTCTGTTCGTGACTCTGTTTTTGTGTGTGTTTGTGGCTTCTTTATTCTCACAGTTGCGAAAACAAACACATAATCAGACAAACACACAAATAAATAAGATTAAACAAATTAAAAATCGTGATCCTTGTAAAACGCCTAGCTTTTAATAATAATAATAATAATAATAACGATTACTTATATAGCGCGTAAACCTCGTGGTGACGAGCCCAGAGCGCTTTACACTTACACAATCATAATACAAACAAGGAAAGAGAACTAAATCCGAATAAATTCAAACATGGTCACACACACCCACACACGCACGCACACACACACGCACACACACACACACACACGCGCGCGCACACACTCACACACACAATCTTTCTTTCGTCATTGTCAATGTTCAGGTAACCCGCAATGTCATTCCATGTACGCATACGTTATTCTAGTACAACACACACAGGCACATACACATCCTCATGAACGCCACACTTTAGTAGATAATACACGTGGCAGCGCCGATGACTCACCGATCATGGGATCTCCTTCAGAGGTCTAACTTAAACATGTGTGTTTTGAGGGCTGTTCTAAAGGCAGATGGTGACTGGGAATCCCTAATGCTCCGGGGGATTTTCTCCCAGACAAGAGGTCCCTGGTACTTGAAGGATCTCTCAAATCCATAGTTAGTTGATTTTCTGTTTCTTTTTGGTTTACTAAGTACATTGGTATCTGTTGGAGAGCGAAGAGAGGAGAGGTTTGAATATTTTGATAACATCTCAGAGAGATAAGCAGGTCCTGTACCATGAAAGAAAGAGAAACAAATGCATGCAATTTCAGTCTATATATTTGTGAGTTTTATCGTGTTCATGCTTTTACCATGAAGCCGCTCGCATAAATGCTCCCGTGTATTCAAGTGTACCATCGCAATTTCATCGTTTGATTCAGGCTTAAAGCCTACATTTATTTGGCTTAAAATGAAAAAGACGGTAAAGGGAATGAAACAGGAAGCGATTTTTGAATACAAAATGAATGTAAACATGAGAGAACGCCAAAATGCCAAGCATAGATAAAAACAAAAGATACGACGTATCAGAAAGCGAAAGTTTTGTTTTAATTTTTGCAGTTTTTCCATTGATGTTTTTCCTTGAGTCGCCTTGTGGTGAGTGAGATATGTGCGCGATATAAATTCTCGTATTAGGCTTATTATTATTATTTTTATTATTATTACAGTTAGATTCCTACTCCATTAATTTTCAATACAGGGATACTGACACAAGGTAAATTAAGTAACTAATTCTACTTGACATCCTCACAGCATCCAGGTGAAACCAATTGGAAACATTAATTATATACCATGACGATGTATGCACAGCCTGGCGGCGATCTAACAGGTACTTTTCTACTGCGGATATGACGAAGTCATCAAAATAAAATAAAAATCTCGAAATGTCTGTCTAATTCCCCGGGAGACATGCATGCAGAAGAAGTCACAGAATGTGTACGTGACGCCATAATTCACATTATGACGTCTTCTCGCCTTTGACATCGTCTCGCTTTTGACGTCAGAGATTTCATTTCAAAGAGAGAGTCAAGAAAGGACGTCCTTGTTTGTTTAGATGATGTCCTCCCTCATTTAATGGTGGTGTGCAAAATATAGATAAATATATACTTGATAAATTTGCCTAATTCAATGGTGGCATGCATACAGAAATAAAGAAATCAATGAAAAAATGAATGAATTATTAGATTAACTAAATCAAAAATGTTTTAATAAAATAATAATTGAACAAGTGAACCTGAATATTGCCGCTTTAAAAGAGTGGGAGCTCTGGCCAGTGTTATTTAGGCGGAGAGACTGAGTGTTTTGTGGCTGCGAGGCAGAGTAGAGAGGTTCACGTGCAAGTTGCACACCTTCAGGCGGGGAAGCCAAGTGCGCGCGGCAACAAATGTTTACCCCAGAAGACAGATGGATGTCGTCCCGGCTATTTACACGACGGTCGTGCAGATAACACCTGCGGTATGTATAGCCGCACGGAATGAGGGAAGGAGGTCGGTTTGAGTCATGAGATTCATTCAGCTTTGCCTGACTTGGGGTGAACAAGAACATGGGTACATACATGCATACGGGATCTGGAACTTTCGCCTAGAGTCGCTGGGCACTTAGTTTTGTTGGTTTAAACAAAGTTTTATTCAGGATTTCTTCGCATGAACAGTTCAAAACACACAACTAGGACACGCACTCAAGCAAATGCTTATATCACGTGACCAGAACAGTACTAAATTACACACATTTTCTTAGTTTTGTTGTGTGTGTCCAAGTTGAGGGATGTTCTTATCCCAAGAAAAAACGCGTAAAGGTGGCTCATCATCATCATCATCATCATCATCATCATCATCATCATCATCATCATCATCATCATCATCATCATCGTTTTTGTTGTTGTAATGAATAAGAGATAAGTCGCAAGTCTATGTAAACTGGACAAGCTTTTCAGTAACCTTTGCAAGACGGATTCAGTGTCAGAGATAAACTAACAACTTGAACACTCTTCAAGATATCGGCATCATAATCAGCTATGTCGTCGCGATCGTCGTCTTCGTCGCCGTCAGCCGTTTTGGACAAAAGTAAGCTAGGGTACACACCTCAATCCACTTCCCTATCTGGTCAGTAACCTTTGCAATTCCAACACAGAATCCCTAATTAGGCACATTAATCACGAAGGTGGATCGCCAAAGCGTTTTCAAGCAAAGACCACACCACCTTGCATGAATGGCCACAGTGCCAGCCATTAGCGGGTCTATCGGCACAACAAATTGTGAGAGGACCCAGAGCTAATTCACTGTGATAATGGCCCCTGTTAGCCAAAATACTCCGCCACCCGGCCCTGGCCATAAAACAACCAAATCTCGCCAACAGCGCCATTAATGTCACGTGGGGCGCGATTGTGTGAGATTCGGCGAGGTTAGTGTTGTAAGGTGAACTGAAAAAGAGGCGTTTAGATCACTAGGGGCTCGCGTTATCAGGGCCTGCGGAAAGGTTACTTGTGCTCCAATGTTATCACTCTCGGGCTGAATTTAGGTTGGTTTTTGAGGTGAGCTCGTTATATTCTGGAGTTTCTTTTCTTTACAATGTGTTCAGCATTTAAATTCCCTTTAAGATAGTGCCGAATTAATGGCAACAGTAAATTCTCTATTCCCTTAATCTGGAGGAGAAATGAATCTGGGCTGCACAAATGGAGACGTTATACATACATATAAATATATACGAATCCGAGTAAATGTTTTGTGATTTAAAACCGACGGTGTATATATTGTGTGTGTGTGTGTGTGTGTGTGTGTGTGTGTGTGTGTGTGTGTGTGTGTGTGTGTGTGTGTCAGTGTGTCAGTGTGTATGTGTGTGTGCGTGTGTGTGTGTATGTGCGTGCGAGCGTGCGTGCGTGTGTGTGTGTGTGTGTGTGTGTGTGTGTGTGTGTGTGTGTGTGTGTGTGTGTGTGTGTGAGCACTGTAATTACCAATGAAAAAGCACGTGTATAAAGAACAAAACAGAGAATAAGACCCAAGCTGAATCACTCTCGCATGACCCACCGGGTTCTGAACTCAAGAAACAGAAAATAAGATCCTACTGAATCACTCTTGCATGAACCACCGGGTTCTGAACTCAAGAAACAGACAATAAGATCCTACTAAATTACTCTCGCATGACCCACCGGGTTCTGAACTCAAGAAACAACAATAAACAAACAAACGAACACATTCAAAATACACTCTCAACAGAAGTGTTCCACTTTTGAACACATTTCTGTAACAAATGTTGAACACCTTGTGAAGTATAGGACATAGCAAATGTTTCACACAAAGCGTTCACTAGTGTTCAAATGAAACACTTGTTTAATACTATGTGTGCCTCGTTTGCTTGCAGAACTATGCACTATTTCAAAAAATAAGAAAAACTTGTTTTTTATCAAACCTTTTGATTGAGCTATAGGGTTCTGTATGAAATTTGCATTTAGTCTTTCTTTTTCTTGCTGAGTGTATGTACAGTCCAAAGAGGAGACGGACATGGTGTGAGCTTGTCCAGGGGGGTATTTATCAACATCTCAGTGGCAGGGGGATGGAAGCACTTGTTAATGAGTGGGAGTGTGTATGCGCGTGGTGTGCACGAGGATGTATGCACGTGAGTGATATTTGTAAATGTGTATTATTATAATATCATCTTTGTATTTATATTATTGAAATTGTTATATCTCGATGTACAGCGCTAAGAGCATAGTTAAATTTGTGAAGCGGCGCTATATAAGCTATCTTTATTATTATTATTAAACCTACTACGTACATCATTCAAAATTGAGTGTGCACAAACTTTAGAATGTTAAGCAAATTTGAATCACAAACGCACAGAGGAAGTGGTCAGCAGTCACAAATCACGTGACTGCTGAAAACTAAAGGGAACTAACTCAATCAGTTCTGATGATTATTATGCAGAAACGTGCTTTAAAGTGGAACACTTCTGTGAAAAGTGCAATAGTAAGTGACCAGAACTCACCGGCCAGCCTTGGTGACGATCATCTCGGTGCCAAGCTCATCAAACTCATCCCACAAAGACTTCATCTCCAGCTGGACGGACACGTTCAGCAGCTTGGGGTGAAGCGGCTTCTTGGGCGCATCCGGGGCCTTGGGCGACAGGGGAGTTAACTCCGGCTTGCTGTCAGAGTTGCCGTTCGTGGTGTCGGCCTGGGAAGTGTCGGTGGTGGCGGTGGCGTGGTTGGAGTTGGAGGAGTCGTTGAGGTCGTGTTTGGAGGACTCGGAATCCACGGACACCCTGCAGGAGGAGGTCTCGGTCAGGTTGTCGAACCTCACGGCGTCAAAGATGGAGCGACTGGTGCTAGGGGCGCCCACTACACACGCTGCAAAAAGAGGAAAACAACACTTTAAAGAAGTTGTCTATTGATTGTTAATGTGTTTGATTGGTGATTGGTGCGCCCACTACACACGCTGCAAATAGAAGAAAAAAACCAGCAACACTTTTTATGAAGGTGTCCATCTATTGTTATTGTGTTGGACTCGTGGTAGGTGTGCCCTACATGCACGCTGCAACCAGATGATAACTACACTTTAAAGAAGTTGTCTATTGATTGTTAATGTGTTTGATTGGTGATTGGTGCGCCCACTACACACGCTGCAAATAGAAGAAAAAAACCAGCAACACTTTTTGTGAAGGTGTCCATCTATTGTTATTGTGTTGGACTCGTGGTAGGTGTGCCCTACATGCACGCTGCAACCAGATGATAACTACACTTTAAAGAAGTTGTCTATTGATTGTTAATGTGTTTGATTGGTGATTGGTGCGCCCACTACACACGCTGCAAATAGAAGAAAAAAACCAGCAACACTTTTTATGAAGGTGTCCATCTATTGTTATTGTGTTGGACTCGTGGTAGGTGTGCCCTACATGCACGCCGCAACCAGATGATAACAACTATACTTTCATGGAGTCGTCCTTCGAGTGTAATTGTGTAAACAAATAATGATGACCGGGGACACCCCCCCCCCCCCCCCCCCCGTCTCTGTCCACCTACCCGAAAAACTAAAGTAAAAACAAATGAAAACAAACAAACAAACAAACAAACAAACAACGAACAAAACACAATTAAGAAGAAGAAAAAGAGAAGAAAAAAAATAGATTGTGATGGACAGAATTAAGACTGAATAGTACTACGAATACGCGTGTAAAATGTTATGGGCTATTTTTTCACAAATTGTTCAATATCACCAACAAAACGCATGGCTAACAAGGCAGAACAGATTGACAAATGAGGAAAGAATGTCTGAACATGCTGACTTGTCATTAGTTTTTGTATCAACTTGTTGTGTTCCTTCCCAAGTATACAGCTGTGTTGTCATATGAATAAGAGACACAACAGCAGCAGAAGCAACAACAACAAGAAATTCCTCCGAGGTAGGAAAAACACCCCCGTCCTTACCATTCTCACTGCCACCAACTGAGAAGGTTATTTCCCTTTGACCATTAATATGTCCCTCTATAAGTCCTTGTAGAATCTTAATCCACCAATAACTCCCTAACCGTGTGTTTGACTGGTCCCAATTTTTGTAAGGACCGTCTCAGGAATGTATAGAACCTGTTCACCAAGTTTGGTGACGATCGGTCCGTTCATTCTTGAGATCTACTTGCGAACACAAACACCGCCACAAACACACAAACACATCGAGTGAAACCTATACACACCCCTATAAACGCCAAACACTCGAACAGAAGCAGAGCTGATGACACAACAGTGGTCATTATAACGGCACTGGACATGCATCACTTGTCAGACTGGACACAGAGCAGAGATGCTTAATCATGCGTGAAGTGTGTCTGTGAGGCGTGTCATCACGTCCCTACGGACCTAGTGCCAGACCAACAAGTGGCGCCGGAGTCTGGGGGGGGGGGGGGGGGGGGGAGTTGGGGGTTAGAGGGACCGGTATTTGGAGGGATGAGGGGGAGGCGGGAGGGGGTAAGAGGGGAACGAGGTGGGGGGGGGGGGGGATGGAGTCGCTGGACTGAGAAAAAAAAGAATCAGAGATGTTCCAATCTTTTGCATTCCGACTCTTTTCCTATAGTCAGATAATGAAGACATTGTATCAGTACTGTGTAAAGATACAATGACGCTAACTAGCTTACTAACTCACTAACTAACTAACTAACTAACTAACAAACTAACTAACGGACTGATGACTGACTGACTGACTGATTGACTAAACAACAAACAAACAAACAAACAAACACACACACACACACACACACACACACACACACACACACACACACACACACACACACACACACACACACACACAGAAAAAAAGACGCAAACAAACAAACAAATATATGTTTAAATCAATGAATATGCAAAGAAAATAAATAAATATTTAAATAGATCAAATAATTAAAACAATCTACGGATAAATAATAACGTAACAGATGATCAATAAGAAGATACATGAACAAATAATAGATCAAAAACAAATTAACAAAAATAGTTTAACAATAAATAGATAGTAAGCAAATAAATGAATAAATACATACATAAATAAGTTAAAATAACAACATCGAAAAACATACAGAGGTTTTAATACAATGAATCCCTTGAAGGAAGCTTGAAAGAAATCTCAGGGATCCCTTTTCAGTATTGGTTCTCAGAGCGAACACAGACGATAAACAGCTCGACAGCTAACCAGATGAGCTATCGTGAATCCCTCTTATCATCGTTCTTATCGTCAGTCTCATCGTCGATAACATCAGTGCCCGTGGTGCGAGAAACGAGGTGATTGGGTTGCACAGTAGAACCTCCTTTCAACACCCTCACCCCCCCCCCTTCCTTCAAAGAACCTTTTTTCACATAATTATGTTGTTGTTATCCCCATTTTAATACCCCCACCCCCTTTTAGGGCCCTGTTTTCTAAAACTTTCTGCTCATAAACTCTTTCAATTCATCTCCATTTTAACAATCCCTCTCGTTAAAAAGACTGTTTTCTCAGATTTCTGTTTGTCAGTGGATAACCTCTGTGCCCCCATTTCAAGTTAAGCCCCCCACCCCCCGTCCCTCGGACAGGCACTACTTAGAGAAGATGGCAGTCACAAAAGTAGACATCATATCACTTCAAGACCCAAACCAAGTCAGATATTATCGAAAAGGATACCCAGAAACAATACCCAGAGAAGAAGACAAGCAGAGTGGAGGTTGAGGTGGGGGAGGAGGGGGAGGGGGGGGGGTAATAAAGGCGGGGCAAGGAGGAATGTATGAACAGTTGATGACAATGAAGAATACATATTATGACATAACTGTCATAGTGTTGACTCATGGAGAGCTATTGACTGATGCCGTGTGAGGTCACCTGACCCCTCCCTTCCCACCCATCCGGCGCCGACCCCATTCTCTTTCTTAAATCACTTCATTTAAAAAAAAATGAAGCACATTTTTTTTAATCCTAAATCTCGTATCCCCCCCCCCCCCCCTAACCCCCTCCACCCTGTCTGCCCCTCTCCCCCTTGCTTAAATGCATTATGTTAGTTATTTCTTTCTAAATCAGTAAATGCTGTCTATCTTCCTTTTTTTACCCGTCAATTCGGCGAGTAACCAATCAGTTTAAATGTTACTTACTATTCACAGGGGTAGATTTAAGCCATAAACGGGATACAATATATTGCAAACATAGTTTGTATGTTTACAAACTTCCATTTAACCATGGGATTTACAATTTCATGAGGATGTGTGTATGTCAACACCGTACACACATAGTACGTGCAAACCTGCTATTAATTCCCACATCAAACTTTGTTGTCAGAAAATGTAGTTGCGTTCTTTTGAATGATACCTACGTTACCCACAATTTTAAAAAAAGATTCTAGAAACGGATCAATCTATGTCTTAGACATGATGCGCATATACATCTCAAATCAAGCAGGAATGTTTTCACTCGATACCGTCAATCACAATAACGGGCGATGCATACATTATATTACTGCTTCAAAGCCCAAAATAAATGTTACAGTTTGAAAAGTATGAAATGAATGTTGAATTTTGGAAGGAAACTTATAAACATGTATACAGGAAAAATAACTGTAAATACATGTGGCACCAGCGACCTATCACAAACAGTAATTCCCACTGAGCTATAAATATATTTTGCCTCAAAGCAATACACATTTTTTGCAGATGTCAAATAAACCCGACAGACATATTTCCGGAATGTGTGTATAACAAAGCAAAAAAATAATAATGTCAGACGCTGCTTAACACGTGAAGTCATAAACGGGAGGGTCCCTAAAGTCTCCAGGGAGGATCTAAAGCTCGCCCCGATCAACACCGACACCGGTTCCGGGCCATGGGCCACACACCTTGTCGTCACGCTCAGTTGAATTCCGGCACCAGGAGCGTGACAAGAGGTGTTTTCTCTGCACGATACCAAGTCACGTTTGCTGTCGATCGCACGCCGCCCTGCGTGCTTTGTAGGGCTGTACCGAAGCAAGGGTGTCTTAATACTGTTGATTGACACCCCCCCCCCCTGTTTTAAAGGCCAACCTCGCGAGCTCGACAGATATAGCTCTGTTTTCTTGTGACGGATGTTCGGCTTAAAGACCTTAAAACAAAGTGAGAAAATGAGGTGCTACAGGTTGGAGTCTTAAAAATTTAATGGGAATTATTGACAGAGATTGTGGTGAGACATCCTGGTGTTCCGCTGTAGTCACAGAGCTTAGCGAGAACTCTCTGTCACTCTTTCTCTGTCTCTGTTTCATTGTCTGTCTCTATGTCTGTCTCTCTCTGTCACTGTCTCTTTTTATATTTAGTCAAGTTTTGACTAAATATTTTAACATCGAGGGGGAATCGAAACGAGGGTCGTGGTGTATGTGCGTGTGTGTGTGTGTGTGTCTGTGTGTCTGTGTGTGTGTGTGTGTGTGTGTAGAGCGATTCAGACTAAACTACTGGACCGATCTTTATGAAATTTGACATGAGAGTTCCTGGGTATGAAATCCCCGAATGTTTTTTTCATTTTTTGGATAAATGTCTTTGATGACGTCATATCCGGCTTTTCGTGAAAGTTGAGGCGGCACTCTCACGCCCTCATTTTTCAACCAAATTGGTTGAAATTTTGGTCAAGTAATCTTCGACGAAGCCCGGACTTTGGTATTGCATTTCAGCTTGGTGGCTTAAAAATTAATTGATGACTTTGGTCATTAAAAATCTGAAAATTGTAAAAAAAACTAAAAATTTATAAAACGATCCAAATTTACGTTTATCTTATTCTCCATCATTTGCTGATTCCAAAAACATATAAATATGTTATATTTGGATTAAAAACAAGCTCTGAAAATTAAATATATACAAATTATTATCAAAATTAAATTGTCCAAATCAATTTAAAAACACTTTCATCTTATTCCTTGTCGGTTCCTGATTCCAAAAACATATAGATATGATATGTGTGGATTAAAAACACGCTCAGAAAGTTAAAACAAAGAGAGGTACAGAAAAGCGTGCTATCCTTCTTAGCGCAACTACTACCCCGCTCTTCTTGTCAATTTCACTGCCTTTGCCATGAGCGGTGGACTGACGATGCTACGAGTATACGGTCTTGCTGAAAAATGGCATTGCGTTCAGTTTCATTCTGTGACTGAGTTCGACAGCTACTTGACTAAATATTGTATTTTCGCCTTACGCGACTTGTTCTCTCTGTCTCTGTCTCTGTCTCTCTGTCTGTCTCTCTCAGTGTCTCTCTCTCTGTCTCTCTGTGTGTGTCTCCCTCTCTGTCTCTCTCTGTGTCTCCCTCTCTGTCTCCCTCTCTGTCTCCCTCTCTCTCTGTCTCTCTCTCTCTCCCTCTCTGTATCCCTCTCTGGCTCTCTGTCTCTCTCTGTCCTCCCTCTCTCTCTGTCTCTCTGTTTCTCTGTTTTTCTGTCTCTCTCTCTGTCTCTCTCTCTGTCTCTCTCTCTGTCTCTCTCTCTCTCTCTTTGTCTCTCTCTCTTTTTCTATCTCTCTCTCTCTCGCTCTCTCTCTCTCTCTCTCTCTCTCTCTCTCTCCGCCCTCTCTCTCTCTCTCTCCCTCTCTCTCTGGACTATTCCTTACAGCCCTGTTCCAACAAACTCGCGGACAGCGCCCGTCTTTTGAAGAGCTTGTTCGCTCCGTATCACTACACGACCGCCATCTCTACCCAAGGAGCTGCGAGGAATTGGGTTCCATAAACTTGCTGCAAATTGGCGAGTTGGGTTGCAATGATCCGCAATGATAAGTGGCTGACAACTGGTGTTTTTTGCATCAGGCTTCGTTGCCTTGTGTTTTACGGCTCTTTCATTCCTCCCCCGTTGTTTTAACAAGGGGGTGTGGCGGCGTTTGTGAACAACTTCCTGACTATTTGTGAAAGAGTTTGTGAGGGGAGTAAGAGGGTTAAACCAACATATTGGTGTTGTCTTCCATAACAAAAAAACACCAATTGTACTGAATGACTAGAAAGTCTTGCTACTTACTTCAGCCTGTAAGTCTTCACGAAAACAGCTTCCATGTGTAACGTCCCCCAACGACCCATCTTGAGTATTATTTTTCTTCTATTTAGTTTGTGTGTGAGTTTACAGAAAATAGGCTTGGTACTATTCAAATATAATATTTTGCAAATATTTTGATAGCGGTTGTTATATATATATATATATATATATATATATATATATATATATATATATATATATATATATATATATATATATATATATATATATATATACTGAGACACAGACATATTTCTTTTTTGGACAAAAAGAATCATCTTCCTGACGTTGAATTGGGCTGACTTAGAAATGGATGTATCGAAAAATGCAAGCCTCTGAACACAAATTTTGGAAATGAGACTCGAAGAATCAAGTACCAAGGTACCTCAAATGATCTTTATGTGTACGTACAAGGTACTCGGTTCTCTCAAAAGTCGTCACAGACGATGGGAGAAAAATAATCAGAAACTTGGAGGCACAGGATGAAATAAAAGAATGAATTCTTGGAGAATATTCAATTTGGTCATAACTTATTAACACATCACAGCTAAAGTCTTAACTGTACTCAAATTATATTGTTTTGACTCTTTCACTGCATTTAATGAACATGAATGGGATTATATTTTTGTATTCTGATGGTTTTGAGTTTTGGATTTTAAGCAATGACCAAGATACATTTCATCTGTACACATCATGTGATAATTATACATTCTGTTCACTCTTATTCAATAGTTAAATCCTCGTCGCATCCGTGCGCTTGTTTTAGCTGCGAGACGAGCGTGATGGGAAGAAGAGAGAGAGCGAGAGAGAGAGAGCGAGAGAGCGAGAGAGAGAGAGAGAGAGAGAGAGAGAGAAAGAGATAGAGAGAGAGAAAGAAAGGGAGAGAGAGAGAGAGAGAAAGAGAGAGAAAGAAAGAAAGAGAGAGAAAGAAAGAAAGAGAGAGAGAAAGAAAGAGAGAGAGAGAGAGAAAGAGAGAGAGAGAGAGAGAGAGAGAGAGAGAGAGAGAGAGAGAGAGAGAGAGAGAGAGAGAGAGAGAGAGAGAGAGAGAGAGAGAGATAGTTGGGAGATTTATGAATATGAATTATGAGTTGATATGATGATTTTCATCGAGAGCTTGCAGTTTGATTCATCCAATGTTTAATGTTGTTCTATGTAATGCATTTTGTTTGTTGTCATATATGCACTACAAACAAATGTCTCTGTCGAGATAATCAAGTCTCCTGTGTCCATGTCTATATAGTTTAGATACATGTATGAGTGAAGGAATGAATAAATGATTCAATATATTAATCAACAAAACAATCAAGCAAGCAAGCAAGCAAATAATCAAGCAATCATTAGATGAATGATTGAAGAGGGGAAGGAGGGAATCAATAAAATAAATGATTGAATCAACCAATGAATGTAACTGTCAACAAACATGGTAGAAACAAATGTAATAATAAAGGACCAAATGCATGAAAGAATGGCCGAATGACATCAACTCCAACCTTTTGCGACTTCACAAAAGTATGATTTATGTAATAACTGACTGAAACAGCTAATGTTAGACATGTGACTCCCCCGAAAGCGGCATATAGCGGGGTAAAAACGGTCATAGGCCTACACGTAAAATCCCACTCGTGCAAAATACACGAGTGTCCGTGGGAGTTTCAGCCCATGAACGCAGAAGACAACGAAGAAGATATGATAACAGAAAATCAATAAATTGATGACAAAACACATTAACGAATAATTAAATGAATGAAAATATAAATAAATAAAAAATATATCGATTGAACTGAACTCCCACGTTCCAAACCTTTTCAACTCCCCATGCCTTGGCAAAATAAAGAAGTTATTGCCCCCAAAAAATGTAACTGAAAAAAATTCACTCCAATCAATCAATTTCATGATTGCATGGCGATATAAACAAACAACAGTACTACTGCCTTCCACGCTTTTCATAGCGACAAAACGATCATGTCGCCAATGTGATCAACGGACGAATACATTCTTGAATCAACAAATGTGCCGAATCATTTTGCTAAATTGTTAGTTTGCTTACAAGCCGTTTACCGTCCCAAATAAAGGGGGGGGGGGGGAAACAATATCAGATCAATTCTATTTATTTATCATTCGAGTTGAATTCCTTGCTTGGACCAAGTGCATACAGAAGCTCAATATTTTAAAAATGAATACATCAATAGAATTTTGTTTTTATTGTTTTGAAATTAATTTTTTTATATAAATGTTACTCCTCGCCTATTGCTCTCCCCCATACATTTAAAAACTTGTTTTGTAATTCAACAAAAATTCAGTGCACCGGTTTCGTTTTTGTTTTTGCTTTATGCACCATGTCACAAATGACAAAACAAACAACTGATTAAAACGGTGTACTCCCGGTTGACCGTTTCTCGTTTCTCCGTATCTCGTTTCTCCATTTCTCGTTTCCTATTTCACTGTATTCATTCATGCGTTCTAGAAGTGCTGTTTCATCGTGAAGTGTTAAATCAGAATCGATGGCCGCCAGTTACAAGAGCGAGTCCACCTCTCGACCGTGTCCATTGCTGTACATGCTCATCAAAAACATACGACAGCGATCGACCCCCACAAATTGACTTCGCTAATATTTTGCGTAAATTTTGCGTAAATTTTGTGAATATTTTGCTAATATTTTGCTAATATTGTGGTAATATTTTGCTCAAATTTGGTTAATATTTTGCTCAAATTTTGCTCATTTTGTGCTAATAATTTGCTTACATTTGCTCATATTTTGCTCATTTTGTGCTAATATTTGCTTAAAATTTGCTCATATTTTGGCTGATATTTTTGCTGATATTTTGCTAATACTTTTGCTAATATTTTGCTTCTATTGTGCTAATATTTTGCTAATATTTTGTCTGGGATACATCCAACACGTACCTTCCATGCCCTTCATCGCAGCAGGGCCGTAGTGCGACGCAGACGACGCAGCAGCAGCGGCCGCCACGGCCTGGTGATGATTCCAGTCGAAGAAGCAATCCGTGGAGCGCTGGGGCGGAACGTGGGACCCGGGGTAGGTACCCGCAAGAAACATGGCGTCCAGGGGTCCGGACATGATGGAGGCGATACTAAAGGCGTTTGCTCGCGGAGACAACGGGTTGGGCAGTTCCATAGAGGCCCTGGCACGAGCCTATATAGCCTCTGCGTTTAGCACATTGGCAAACTTGTCATACGACCTGGTATTTATTTTTTGGCACAAGCCTGCAGTAGTCTTGAAATTATTACGTTAGCAAAATTGTCACAGAGCCTCGTATTTTTTGTTTTGTTTTTCAAGACCCTATTCTTGAAATTAGTTATTTGAAAATTATTATTGGGTCTGGTTTTTTTTCCCCACACAAGCCTCTAGTCTTGCAATTAGTACACTGACACAATTGCCATACAGCCTGGTATTTCTTTCACACGAGCCTATAGTCTTGAAATGACTATACCAACAAAATGTCCATGGAGCCTGGTATTTTTTTTCTTCAAACACAAAATTCGTTTGAAATTAGAACATTGGTTTGTTCGCACAATTTTAAGAGAACTGTGTATCCGTTGTCCGCTGGTTTAAGGCATCATTTCTCCAAGCACTTCAGTAAATATCTTACAAACATCATTTGTCTAAACAGACCAACAAAAATTAAATTACAAAATTGTTTGTAATAATCAAATCGAGGAGAATCAATTGTGAAGAAGCACAGGCACATTCGGAATATCACAGATGGATACAAGTTGCAGACATCCGGAGGACTGGAGAACCACACAACAAGAAGAAACAAGACAGTCAACCTCCTGGAATCAGCGTCGCGGCAGGGTTTAAAATAGTTGAAGGCAGAGCTGGTTGTGTATTTTTTGTCCAAAGAAACTTTTTGATGAGAAATCACAGCGGGAGTTGCAATTTATGTAACACTCTTAATGAAAAATCACAGCGGGAGTTGCAATTTATGTAACACTCTTAATGAAAAATCACAGCGGGAGTTGCAATTTATGTAACACTCTTAATGAAAAATCAAAACGGCGCTTATTGAGAACACTGAGTTTGGCTGTCTTTTATTTTGTTGATCTTGACACACTTCAACAATTGTATCCCTAGTAACGGTTGTATATATTGCACCGTGTCTTGCTATACGCACAGTTTGTTATCAGGGACACACGCCCGTAACAGGAATTGTTAAATCCAAAAGGCACTTGAAAGAGACACCAAATCACATCTAGCACGACACGAATCTGGATGTAGTAGGATATTATTTCTCTCCACTTCTAGGTTTTCCTTTCGTTTTTAGAAGTCTAGGATCTTGTTTCGTCTCTACTATAGTTTTTATTTCCTTCTTGTTTTTAGAAGAAGTCTTTGCCCCAGAGAATGTCTTCAGCAGAACGACTGACACGTTTCAAGACGGTCACAGTCCGGAGCGAATGGAGCGTGTCATCGGGCAAGGTGCACCGAGCAGCGTGTGATTCTGTGAGCGATGAAGCGTAGCGTGTTCACACTTCACAGCCAGGCCTCAGCACCAGCGGGACCGATAAAGAGACAATAAACTCTCACCGCGGCTTCTCATCACTGGACCTCTTTGCTTTTTGCACGTGCACACACACACTCTCTTTCTCTCACACCCCTCAGTGTGCAGTGTTCTCACACCCCACCCCCTTTCGCCTCGTGAACTTTTCAGCCTCTTTTCTTCGCCAGGCTCGGCCCATCAACGCCTCTGCACGAGGTAGCGCGTGACACGTGCGTTGAAAGGCGCGTGCTGATTGGTCGGGCTCTCTCCAGGGATGAGAGACGCTCTCTTGTCAATTTCTCACCGTGATACGTTTTGCAGTTTTCAGTCAAAGGTCGCCTCCGCCATATTTAGACAAAAAGTCACAACGTTGCAGGTTCAACATTAAGAGTATCTTTCACTGATAGATTATCCTGCAATTGTTAATTACAAATCCTAACTGTCATAGGTGGGTTTGGTTTTTTTTAGAAAGAAGAACGGATTTAAAACCTGACTCAGTCATAAAATAGAAACTGACACCAGAATTTAAAAAAAAAGAAAAACAAAAGAAAGTCCAGCCAGGTAAAGACGTCAAAAAAGAATCTTCTCGAAAGGCGTGAGTCTCAGTCGTCAAGTTTTCTCCCTTTCGTCGCTCTTCGGCGCTAGAGTGTGGAAAAGTCCCCGACGAGAGGTGTAGTGCTTTGCATGCAGGGCGACAACTCTTCACCACCCGGGCTCTCACAGGAAGAAGGGGCGAACATCGCCAATAAAATTATCGGATCAGCAGCTCCTAGAGAAACATCATCGACTCTGCAGACGCCTGCCTCCAGCCTCTCCCCCTGTCACTCACTCCGCACGTGCAATGCGGAGGGCGGGATTGGTCGGTGAGAGAAATGTAGGGCACGCCCCTTTCGCGCTAGCTTCGTTCGCGCTCGTGCCAGAAGCTTTGTAATAGCAGGGAGAGGGGAAGATTGTGCTGCTTGCTGCTGTGGTGTTTTGACTGAGTTGTATTTGGTTTTTGAAGAAAAAATAGAGATTAATAACATTATTTTTTCCTCGTTGAGTAGTGATAGATAAGAGAAAATCGTTTATTTAACGTCACTCTGTAAAAACATTGGCGACATTTGTCTTAGATTAAAAACACACAGAGGCGCGCACACAAACTTTCCCTTTATGTACAGTGGTTCACCACCCTCCCACCCCCCGCACACTCTCGCTCATCTAATTAAAAATGGTAATAAGAGATACTTGGATATAAAATGGTATTCTTAAAGGTTCTGATAAAAATATAAAGTAGCTATATGAGAAGCAATGGCGTCAGCCGCAGCAATGTCTCTTCATATCCAGGGACCAAGTGGGTGCGTGTGCACACGTCCAGCGATAAGTTTGGGACCTTGCCACCCAAGGTCTTTATTAAAACTTAAAAGATAGCTTAATTTTTCATTTGGGGTATTTGGCAGGGTATTTCTATTCGAGTTTGTAAACTGAGTCAGGGGTTGAAAGTGGCATGAGTTCAAATCACACTCCAAAGTCAAATGAGCAATGCTGAGGTCGGACTGACAGGTGCATTTATAAGCTCTAGAAATTGGTAGTTCCCAGCTTCTGCCCTTAGGCGGTTAATCCTTTTTATTACACGTGGGCATGCATTATAGGTGTTCATCTGTTTTGATGGGGCTTCTCGGATAAGCCAGCCAGAGCTTATAGCCTGTGCATATATTTGTTTGAGTAGTGTCAGTAAATTGTAAGAATGATAAAAAAGAAAAGAAAAAAAGTGGTGGTTTTTATTCTGAATTATTGTCGAATTAAAATCAAATCAAATCAGCTTGATTATCTCAAACATGAGAAATTGCAGTTTAACTTGCATCTGATACAAATTCGGCTGTTCTGATTTTTTTGGTTATAGCTAAGGCTAGCTTACAGTTCCCCCTTTTCTATTGTCTGTGTTGAGTTTGTGTCTGTTTCTTTTGTTACCCACGTTCATTTGTCGTTGTTTCAGTTTTGTAGTTGTTGTCCTTTATTTTATTTGTTTATTTTATTTTATTCTTGTTTTTTGTTTTTGTATTCGTTTGTTCTCTCGGTCCCTTTCTTACTGTACGTAACCGCTCGGTCTACTGTTTGCCTCCTTCCTGAACGCAATAATCATATAATCTGCTGATATTGCTTTCTTCGAGAAGAGCTGCACAGTTGCGTACACTGGATCTTGAGAACCGGAATTTCAAGATAAGTAATCGTTGTCTAAACATAAAAGAAGATAAGAAGATAAGATAAGAAAACGTTAATGTCCGTAATTCATAATACATAAATATGGAAATGCTTCTGTCGGCACCGCATCGCATTGTTATCATGCAACACGTATTTTCCTGCCTTTTCTTAGCTTTATTTTTGTCAGGTTTTTGTTCTATCAATCGGAACTAAGCGTGCCCTTTGTATTATTTCTGATTTAAATTTGTCAGTTATGAACAACAATTTTTTTATTGTACGATGATGTGAACACACAAACAAGTTGGGGGAGAGGAAACTTTCATGCAGAAATAAGTGCTCGTCAGTGTTGCCATTTTCATTTCACGGTTTGCCATGCTGTTCATGCATGGGCTTTCTGTGCCAAGTGGCATGGGTCGTCTCGGTATGTATTATTGTCGGCTTTCTGTGCCGAGTGGCATGGGTCGTCTCGGTATGTATTATTGTCGGCTTTCTGTGCCGAGTGGCATGGGTCGTCTCGGTATGTATTATTGTCGGCTTTCTGTGCCGAGTGGCATGGGTCGTCTCGGTATGTATTATTGTCGGCTTTCTGTGCCGAGTGGCATGGGTCGTCTCGGTATGTATTATTGTCGGCTTTCTGTGCCGAGTGGCATGGGTCGTCTCGGTATGTATTATTGTCGGCTTTCTGTGCCGAGTGGCATGGGTCGTCTTGGTATGTATTATTGTCGGCTTTCTGTGCCGAGTGGCATGGGTCGTCTCGGTATGTATTATTGTCGGCTTTCTGTGCCGAGTGGCATGGGTCGTCTCGGTATGTATTATTGTCGGCTTTCTGTGCCGAGTGGCATGGGTCGTCTGGGTATGTATTATTGTCGGCTTTCTGTACCGAGTGGCATGGGTCGTCTCGGTATGTATTATTGTCGGCTTTCTGTGCCGAGTGGCATGGGTCGTCTCGGTATGTATTATTGTCGGCTTTCTGTGCCGAGTGGCATGGGTCGTCTTGGCATGTATTATTGTCGGTTGTCTCGTATGCAATTTCTGCAATGAAAAGCAACGGTCCGGAATTCAAGAGTGTAATTACAGGAACAATAAACTGAGGCTGATAGATATTTGTACATACAAGCAAACACGCTCACGCACTGACACACAGAGGCATGAACGCACGCGCGCAAGCAAGCACGCACGCACGCACGCACGCACGCACGCACGCACGCACGCACGCACGCAAAGACGCACGCACGTACGCACGCAAACACGCCCACACGCACGCACACACACACACATACACACACACGCGCGCGCGCACACACACACACGCACACACACACACACACACACACACACGCACGCACGCACGCACACACGGACGCACGCACGCACGCACGCACACACTCACACACACACACACACACACCCCCACCAATGCAATCGCTCCTTTACACGCCTACACAATCAAATCATGTTGACAAATTAGTAATGCTACCCTTCCCCTCCCAACCCCCCCCCCCCCCCCCCACCCTCACACACATAAAAAACACGCTTTCTCTGGACTCACGAACAAACAACAAAGTGTGTTGATGTGATGACAAACACCAAGCAGACCTATTATCTATCTGTCACCAGCGACCCATCCACCGGTTGTCGCATACCTGATTGACAATTAATAGTGACAGTTTACTTTACACGGTCACGAGTTCAGCCAAAGTTTAGTCACTAATATCATACACAACGCCCTTCCCAAAAAAGTACGACGTACCACCCACCAAAACATGCATGTTTAACCGCAATTTCTCCATGTGAGATAATAGGGCCAGCTTTACACTTAATTTGAATTGATTTGAACATGGTTTCTTTTTTTTAATTAGTCTGATATTAATTGCATGGGCGAAGTCTATTTTGTGAAGCTCTTCCCGACGACGTCAACTTCGGGCTTAAAAAAATAAGTTCTGTGCTAAATACGTGTATAACCAAAATGCTGAATGTTTTTTTTATGTGATAATAAACACGACGAAACAGCAAACAAATATAACCGGGTTCTGTTTTGTATACTGCTCCATCAATTTCATGCATCTTGAAATGTCTTTTAGATTGTTGGACATGTTAATGATGTAAATTGTACTGTAGTTCTTCTTTTTATTGAGTTACCCCCAATGGGCGAGGGCCGGATGAAAGAAAGCATGTTTGCATTGCTTATTCTCTTACCCTCGAAAAATGAAGTTCAATTCAATTCATAAGAAGTGGGGTTGATGGAGGATGAATTAGAGGAGTGGGGTATACAGGGTGGTGTGGGATGATGATTATTATATTTCGGACTCACTTCATGAGTCTAAATATTGTCGTTCGTGCATATTGTGGGCATATTATTTCGGACTTGTACTATAGATAGGATGCATGCGATGGAATCGGTTTACTTTTGCGCTGCATGATCCTTGCAGAATAGGCTTACATTTTGACCGCGGTTGCTAATAAGCTGTAACGAATGTCATCGCACAGTGGAAATCCACGGCCGTTCAGCTAAAACCTGGTTGTGAGTATCGGATATTTTTTCTATGGAAACTTTTCTTGTTCATATAAAGAAGTAAATGAATGATTGAATGAATGAATGAAACTGAGAATGACATGATGAAGGAATGAAGGAAGGAAGGAAGAAATGAACGAATGGACGAATGTATATGACTAAAGGAATAAAGGAATGAACACTATTAATTAATACATAAAAAAAACAAATAAGAAGATTATAACAACACATGTTTCTTTTGTTTTTAAACAAGTGTATCAAGTGGACTGTTCTTTTCTTTTCTACTTTTCCTTTCCATCCGATATAGTTTTGATCTATATCAGTGCACATGCAGTAATTACTACTGCATGCTTTTCCCATTACTTTTTCACGGTCTCCGTTCTTGAGTGGTTTTTCTTAGCGAAAGAATGAAAGAAAAGAAAATTGTGCCAAGAATTGCTAATAAGGTATGCATTGTCTTGGCGTTTCTTACCATACTTCCTCGCTGCACGGAGTCATTAGAATGTGATGAATATTCCTTTTGATAATGCATAGATTGTTTGGGGTTGGACACACACGCATATTTGAAGCTAAAAGGCAAAATCCTTCAAGTAAACGATTTATGATTAGATCACCATCTTAGACCAGTTCAGGCTTGTGCATGGAATCAGACCATCTCCCCACTTGCACATTGACTAAAACACATGCAAAACTGAGTACCGGGTGCTTTCGTGTGCACAGTGGGGACTTTTTCATTTAAAAAAACCCTGATACTAGTGTCAATATGCAAAATATATTCACAAAAAATCCCACTTTACACAGGTTGGCTGGTAATATTTTTGTAACGTCCCTATATAGGCTATATAATTATAACCGATATGGCTATCCGGGTCCGATGCAAGTATGTTTCCTTTTTCACTTTTCTACACAGTTACTTCAACTAACTTTCTCCACAATAATGTATCCTATACATACGTGAGAGAGACAACTCATGAGATAACGATATAGTTCAAACCACACGTGTGTATATCATGTAAATAAAGTCGTGTCAAACTGGTCTGACAGGGACCAGCTTTTTCACTGCTTATATGATGCCAAAGTGTCACCGAGACAAACGTCATTTCAAAACTAACACGTCACGCTACACTTTCTAAAGTAACGTTTTTTTGCTTTGACGTAAAATATTGCACGAGGCTTTCGAAGAGATCGACGTTCCAAAAGAAGCGTCTTCAATTTGTACGCCTCGACTGCGGAACGTATTTAGTAAAAAATACACGCAAGTACATGCTGTGTCGAACCAGATTTACACTTCTTGCTTTTTCAAATATTGAAAAGCTCGCTTTCGCTCTCAGTTCAATACATGTATTGGCGTGTGTGTGCGAGTGTGCGAGGGCTGTATTTTGTATATTGATTATTTGATACATGTATAAATGTGTCTCCAGGAATATGTTTTGTTTTAATCTTGTGTCGATACTATTTAGTTCTGCCTCGTTATTAGCCATTGAGTATAACTGTTTTATCATCATTGCTTTGTTGTTGTTCTTTAGCCATTTACGTTGAATGACTTGTTATACATTGACATTGATAGTTTTATTCTTCTTCTTCTTCGTCGTTCGCTAGTTAGTTTTTATCATAAGAACCTTTTCAAATTCCTATTTATACATAAATGCATATTTTATATTGTAAAGCAGTATGCATTGTTAGAGGATTTTTTAGTAGCAGTGTTTAAATGTCGAAGCTGCTTTTCCCATTTTTACCCAAGAGACCGACTGTATATTGTGTTATTGTATTTGTCAGACTTGATTGTACCAAGTCCCTACACATGTTGTAATGCGCTTAGAGCCAAATATTTTTGTTTTTTGTAAGGGATAGGCGCAATATAAATACACTTTATTATTTATTATTATTATTATTTAAAAGAGCAACTGGTGTAAATCTGGTACAACACAGCAAGCCACGCAGTATTCTTTATTTCTTTGACACACGCAAAGGTACTTCATCTTTCAGTGAACTGACGGTCATCACAGACAAAAACAATAGAAGTAGGTTAGGGTGGGGATGAAAAAAAGGGGTGGGGGAAGTGTTGGGGCGAAGGGGGGGCTGGGGGTGTTCAACTGAGGGAGACGAGGGGAGCGATGAGAGAGGTGTGGGGGAGGGACAGTATAGCTGATGGGGTCTATGTCGAACAAAAGAGTGGGATTCCCTGTAGGTGGAGTTCCTGGAGGGGGATTCCCTGTATACAGGGAATACCACAGGATTTAGTTCCTGTAGCGTGTCGCTGATATCACTGAAAGTCACGTGATGCTTGGCGACATCGGTAGAATTTGATGTTTTTCAATCTTTTTTGATATTTCTTAGAAATTCTTCTTCTTCTTCGGCGTTCCAGTCTTAGAAATTCGAGTATGGTTTGCAAGTTTTATTGAAAAACTCCACCCTGTGGGATTCCCTGTATATAGGGAATCCCCCTCCAGGAACTCCACCTACAGGGAATCCCACTCTTTTGGTCGATATAGACCCCATCAGCGACAGTATAGGTAATCAGAATGGAGGATCACTTGAAAGAAACGTTCCTCGACACAAAACAATTCTATTGTATCTCCTTCTCATCGACTCCTCCTGGTGATAACAGACATGATACGGTCTGACGCAAAGACAAAGGGGTAGGGGTGTATGAGGGTGGGGGAGGGGGGTCTATACATCTCCCAGTGCACCCGCAAAGAACCTTAACTGAAAGAAATGTTGTAAGATTTGTGTGGTCTGAATCCATCTCAAACGCATCACAGGAACCGGAAAACAGTTACGGCCCTTTATCACCGCGGCCATCGCGGTGCGGAAAGCCAGCATGGTGTTGCAAAGTTTTTGTTTGACGAAAATGATCTTTTCAGGAGGCTACAAACACGGTGGGACATTTCAACACGTTCCTATCATCTTCTTCCAGGTTTTGTTTTCCATGCCTCTCTTGTCTTGCCGGCTTTGTCTTGATGGCAGATTATTTCGCAACGAACAAGTTCTGAACATTTTTTGGCTTTGGTTTTGTTTTGGCAAGTCCTGAGATTAGAATGAAAATGATGAATGTATTGCGTGTATTTCTGTTGTATTCTGTTTCTCCTTCTGACACCACAATTGATGTTTTTTGTTTTTTTTAAATCGTTTTCGTTGGCCTCCACTCCACCCATCGGCCTCCTGACAGAGAAACAGACAAACTAACAGACAGACGGACAGACAGACAGACCGACAGACAGACCGTCAGACAAACAGACAGACACACAAACAGAAAGAAAGACGGACATACAGACAGACAGACAGACTGACACACACACACACACACACACACAGACATTCATCCGAAACGGATTGACTGCTCATACCACACCTTCAACGCTGACGTCATTTGTGTTTCTTTTTGCGTCGTGATCTTGTCATTGCTACGACTATATTGGGGACAGTCTAAGATAAGTCACGGCAACACTTTTTTATTGTTGTCCGTCGTGTCGCTTGTTTGTACACTTTAAAGGCCGTTGGGTCGAGGTTCTTGTGAATATTGGTGTCTTTGATTGTTGTCCTGAATCAAACGTTCTAAACATTTAAAATGTCAGGTTCAGACAGACAGACAGACAGACCGACCGACAGTCAGACATACATACATGCATACATACAGACATACAGCCAGCCAGCCAGCCAGCCAGCCAGCCAGACAGACAGACAGACAGACAGACAGTCAGACATTCATACATACATACATACATACATACATACATACATACATACATACATACATACATACATACAGACAAACAGACAGACAGACAGACAGACAGACAGACAGACAGACAGACAAACAGATAGACAGACAGATGTAGAGAGCTCACGCAGAGCAAGCAGAATACTACAAGTAATAAAACACCTGCAACTACTGCAATAATACCACTTAACATTTTCTCGGCAGACCCTAGACTCTGACCTAACTACTTAATTCACCAGAATCAACAAATAAAAATCACGGGCAATAAAGCCACATAGCGCCTCTGCAAGGTCCGAAGACTTGTCCAGTCCCCAGAGACCAGGGGTCATCATTGCAGGATCGTTGTCTGTGCAAACCGTCTAACGAGTTACGGGCCCTTTGCACTTTAATTACACCTGTCACCACCAGGGGGTCCTCTCTCGCCGTTCGCTTCCAGAAACTCCCGAGAGAGCCCGGATGATGTATGCGCCGTTAATGAACGCGTGACGTGTCGTGTTACGTCACAGCGGCACGCGTGGTTTGGAGAAGAGATCAAGATGTGTGCATACAGCATAATGATAATGCCAACTATCAGTTATATAGTGAAGTTCTTGTTCCTTTTTCTGCCAACCGCTCTGTTCAAATGCACGTGTGTTTTGTGTGTGTGTTTTGTGTGTGTGTTTTGTGTGTGTTTTGTGTGTGTTTTGTGTGTGTGTTTTGTGTGTGTGTTTTGTGTGTGTGTTTTGTGTGTGTTTTGTGTGTGTGTTTGTGTGTGTGTTTTGTGTGTGTGTTTTGTGTGTGTTTTGTGTGTGTGTTTTGTGTGTGTGTTTTGTGTGTGTGTTTTTGCTTTAATTTTATGTTTTCAATGCACATGTACCCATTCCGACAACAACAATTTGATTCAACTTTGTTTGATTTTATTTATTGAGGTTGTTACCTCGCTTCTTGCTCTGTACGCATGCGCACAAACACCCTTATGTACTGTGTCGGATTTCTGTGTACATTGGGATTTATTGTTTTAGATTAATTTCTTAACAAAATCAAAAAACAAGAAAGGTAGTTTTTGGTTTAAATTTCTTAACAGACTCTTGGCATTCTACAAAATTGATTGATAATGAAATTCTTACTCGGCACAGGCTGTTGAAAGTATTATATGTGTCAAATGTGGAGGAATGAACTTATCCAATGATATAGTCGAATGATTTACACGGAAAGGACTTTGACCTGACAACTTCTATTTGTTATTTGTAAATGAAAGTAAGATGCTGCTCTCCACGATTGAGGACATTGTGTTACACGTATTCTTGATTAGGCCAAAAAAAAAAAAATAGGTGTGGTTACGGTAACATAGCCAAAAAAATAGGGTAGGTAGGTAGGCAATCACTTTTTTTTTTTTAACTTTTTTTTTCTAATGTGTACAAATTAAACCTACTTGACAGGGAAATAAGACTGTGCGACTCGGGCGCTTTCGCTTGCATTGCGTTTTTTGCACTCGTTTTTTTTGGTTTTTTTTGACAAATGTAATAAAAAGTTATAGGAACGGCCCCTAAAAATAGGGTAGGTCGGGTTACCGTAACCACACCTATTTTTTTTTTAGGCCTTACTATGACATTTGAATAGAAAAGTGTTGACTTATTTCCAAACGGAAACGACATTGTCTAACTAGCTCTCATGGAAAACAACCTACTTATATTGATACATTTCACGGTTTAAAACCTTCAGACAAAGATCCGATTAAGGAAGTTTGAAGCATTTACGCGTAGTTCGTTTTGTTACAGTATTTCTGACGAACATCCAAAGGTGTTTTGTTTGTTTGTTTAAAAGTGTTATAATTTGATAGATTTAAATAACTGTTGCTGAATTTCTTTTGTTAGATATCAATAACAAGATGCATGCACAATGACGTTTGAAAGTGTTCGCTTTAAAACCGTGGTATCGGTTTTTCGTTTTTCAGACAATGCTTGCCTGAATCATGTTAAAGGGTCGACCACGTACACAATGATGCCGAGCATTGGTATTTCACGCTAAAAGACATGTATTACATGTCCTTTTTTATTTTTTGAAACTAAGCAACACTTAGGTGGCAAAAAGTGTGCAACTTTACCCAGGTAACGCCCACAAAATAAAATGGGTCAAGGCCACCAACAGTGGTGTATAGACCAACACACAAGGACGGTTACTTCACATTCAAGGGGAAGCAACCCTTCGCAGACATTGTCCGAGTTCCAAGGTAGATAATCAACATGTTGGAGGAAGTGAGTGTCTGGGTTCGCGGGGACCAGCTCCTAGCAGTCTTGGCTAACCATCTCGACCCCCTGCGGTACCTGATTAGATCAGGTTGGTGCTCGTGATCACTTTCCCTGTCCCGAGACGCACCAGTCCTGCGGAAACCAGACACAGCAATCGTGCACAGACAAGGGATCGTGTTGTTGTTGTTGTTGTTGTTGTTGTTGTTGTTGGTGTTGGTGTTGTTGTTGGTGTTGTTGTTGTTGTTCGTCTTCTTTTTCTTGTTCTTGTTCTTGTTTTTGTTCTTCTTCTTCTTCTTCCTGTTCGTCTTGTTCTTGTTCCTGTTCTTGTTTTTCTTGTTCTTCTTGTTCTTCCTGTTCTTGTTCTTGTTCTTGTTCTTGTTCTTGTTCTTCTTCTTGTTCTTCTTGTTCTTGTTCTTCTTCCTGTTTTTCTTCTTCTTCTTCTTCTTCTTCTTCTTCTTCTTCTGCTTCATCAAGTTCTTCTTTTTCGTCTTCGTCTTTGGCGTTCATGGGCTGAAGCTCCAACATACACTCGTGCTACGTTATTCAAGAGTTTTCAGTCACATTTGTTTTGCAATATTTCCATTCGATAAACTTAAAAATATTTTAATACCAGATAAAATTATGCCCGACACATGCAAACCGTGATACAACCCTCAACCGGCTACCAACGCCACACCGAAACTAGAAAGAAGCAGTGAGACTTTCTGCATGACTGCACAGTAGTAGAGACAAGCAGGAGGGGGAACGGTGAGCTGACCACTGCAACGTGCACCCCCCCCCCCCCACCACCACCCCACTTGATGCGTTATGTCATCTCTGTGGCTTTTTCCCTTGCCATCAATTCACCTGTCCTGCTGCTGATGTCGTGTACCACCCCCACCCCCATCTTTACCTCCAAAACCCACCCACCCCCCCCCCCCCCCCGACATACCCCACCACTGAATGCAGAATATTAGGAATCCGACTTTGTAAATTTTAACTTTTTGAAAAGTACAGGCATTTTCAAACATAGCATTTATTTACATGAAAACAATAAAAACCTAGACCTTCATCAAGATCGTCCTTCCCTTCATCCTGTTTATTTTTTGTTAGTCAATAATTAAACGTTCCATAAGTTAGCCGTTCTTATGTTTAAATGCAATATTTTAGAATGCAGAATGATGAATAATAAATGCCTGTCATAATCCCCAGGAATTAGTCTCAAGGACAGACGGGCGCTGTGGCGGGGTGGTAAGACGTCGGCCTCTTAATCGGAAGGTCGTGAGTTCGAATCCCGGCCGCGGCCGCCTGGTGGGTTAAGTGTGGAGATTTGTCCGATCTCCCAGGTCAACTTATGTGCAGACCTGCTAGTGGCTTATCCCCCTTCGTGTGCACACGCAAGCACAAGACCAAGTGCGCACGGAAAAGATCCTGTAATTCATGTCAGAGTTCGGTGGGTTATAGAAACACGAAAATACCCAGCATGCTTCCTCCAAAAGCGGCGTATGGCTGCCTAAATGGCGGGGTAAAAACGGTCATGCACGTAAAATTCCACTCGTGCAAAAACACGAGTGTACGTGGGAGTTTCAGCCCACGAACGCAGAAGAAGAAGAAGTCTCAAGGAAAGGTGTTTATTGACTTGATTTTGTAAAGTTTCCGAAAAATTATACTTGGTAGTTGTTATAAAAAGAAATGGTGCATGGAAACGGAAGTAAAGAGAACTTAATTAGATAATTATGTTCTTGAAGTTCATTGCTTCGCGAATGTGAAGAATTCAGAGGAACAATGTTACACGAGAAAAGCTCATGCCTTCGGCGAGTACTAGCACTTCCACCTCAAACCGAGGTTTAATTGAAATGCCGATTGACCAAAGGCTACCCCACTCCTAATGACTGAATATCCCCTCCTTTCTCTCCCCCCCTCCTTCCTTCCCTTGCTCTACAGCGTTGTCCTGCATGGTCCAGTGATTGCAACATATGTCTTGTTGCGTGTGACTGATGGTCAGAGTTTAATCACAACTGTCCCCTGTGGTCTTTGACCGGACAGCCCGGATGACAGACTGAGAACAATGTCCTGTACACGTCTGGTGCGAAGTCGTTCGTCTTGAACCGGCATTGGTGATTTGTTGGTGCCGTTGTTAATTAAGCGTGGAGGATAACATTTGGCTACTTTTCTGCTGGGAAAATCGCTGATTATTTGGTATAATTGTTGTTACTTTCTCCACCCCCCTCCCTCTCCCCCACCTCATGGTCATTGTCATTACCATCATCACGACTTCGTGCGAGTTTTTGATTACGACCTTTAAATGCACATACCATGTTCAGATTGTATTTGTGTAAACCGAGGGGAGCACGGAAGTATTCCGTGGTTTCGCGCTATATGGGTGTTTTTCAAAAAAGAACGAAAAATGAGACTAGTGAATGGTTAAAAGTGAATTTATTCCAAACTCTTAACAAATGCGTTGACATTATTCAGCACACCCAGTGCAATGTCAACATAAGATATGTACTCTTAATAAAGAATGGTTTTGCCCAAAAAATAAATAAACTAAAAATATTTTGTTGCAGTGGTCAGTCGTGTTACTATTTCTTTTATTTTTTTTTTAGGTTGAAAGAAATGTTGACAGATGACTAGTTTGCCTCCAGTATGACAAAAACAATACACTTTTCACTTTCTGAAGAAAAATATATACCTTAAAGTGAAAGAAAGCGATAAAAATTAAAGAAATTGTCACTCAAATGAATAAAAATCATTTTTGAAAAATGTCAAACATCGCCAGCAGCTTGAAACTTGTACATTTCTTGCAATTGTATTTTTCTCCAATCAAGTATTATGAGAGCATTGAGCAAAAGATAAACAGACTGAAAAGAATTATATCTTCCTGGAAATTCTGCATTCAGAAGCCTCAGTAACACCAATGACATGTGAGTAACACGACTGAGTAACATGACTGACGTCTCATAACACAACTGACCATCCTTAGCTAACTTTGATTTATGAACTGATTTTAACTTTAAACGTAAAGTTAATTAAATGGAACAAACAAATTTGCTTATAGTAAGACATTTTTACTTTATTTCCACCTTTTAAGCCTAACTCCACAATTTGACCAAAAAAATGCAAACTTGTCACAAAATAAACTGTAATGATAGCGCCGTGAACTTGCACAGGCCTAGCAAAATCGCAATTTTATATGATTCAAGGAAAGAACAAAATCTTATTTATTTTCAGCATTACTACAGAAATGTACTGCAAACATTTTGCACTGTAACATTATTGATTCTAACAGCAAAATTACTGACAGATGGTAACAGCACTGAGACCAAATTGCCTTGGCTGGTTTCGACAGAAGTTACACGTACAAAAACGATCAGCAGTGTTTACTTACTGTTTGACAGAAATACAATTCTTTTCCTCAAACGGTGAAGACAAAGCATAAACAGGATTATCTTTAAAACAACCAAAGCTACACAGTTTTTTAAACAGTAACATTACAGGCATGGTAACACCACTGACACCAAATTGCCTTTAGATGTTTCGACAAACAATAAAACGTTCTGAAACAGATCAGCAGTGGAATCCCCAACGTTCTGGCACGAACAGTACAGTGACCTAGCTGGACTCTAGCATGCACATTCAACTACTCAGGAACTTGATTAGGAGTGCAGTCAGCAGTTGGTGAATATGGTAGACCCGGTGTGAAGTGGTTTGGGATCCAGTGCGTCATGTTCATGTCAACACGTGCAGACGTCCATATATTATATATATATATACCCATGAATGTTTTTTGCTTTATTATCTTCATCCCTTCCGCTTCCTATATTCGTTTTACGGTGTTCTCCTCCAGGGACATTCCAGGAAGGTATTCGTCAGAATACATTGCAAAGCTCTTGATGATGTGTCCTCTGCGTTATTTGCTGGTCTCGAAGCATTTCCTCAGGTTTTCTTCTTTCAAGTAGTATTCAAAATAGTTAGTTAGTTAGTTGTTGCTTTTTGGGTCCAGCGGACCATATCGGCCAAATCAGGACCCCACAAGTTTAACATTACAAATATTTGAAATAAACCAATGTTACTAAACAAAATTAGGAACGTCACGCCAGAGTTTTAAACTGTAAAAAAGGGTCTTCCGACGAAGGTCGGTGAAAAAAACAAATTGCTCAGGAAGAGGTGGAACCGCCATCTCCGGAGCATCCTTTGCTGCCTTGTCAGCAGCTTCGTTGCCTTGTATGCCCATATGACTGGGCGCCCACATAAAATGTATAATAGTATTCAGAATGACACGCGAGTTCATGGACAATGCGGGCTCTTAATTAGTTCTGCTGGTCGCTGATCATGGCCAAAAGCGTAGACACTGCCACATGCTGGTAGACAATCACCATCTGCTCTCACAACAACAGGATACGTTTGTGCATTGGGTATTTCCGCAGCAGAAAGAACCATGACATAAGATTACCTGAAAAACAGTAATATTTGATAATCATAACAGAGTTGTCTTTTTATAAGAAATGATCCCGTAAAAAGTCTTGCATTCTCTCTCTGGCACACCCCTACACACCAACCCCAACCCCCTCCTCTTGACTCTCTCTCTGCCTCCCCACAGGGACACACGTATAATCAACAATTATATACGCAAAAGAAGTATGTGGCAGGCAGAAGAATGAAAATAAAACCAGGAAAGAATCTAAGATCAGTCGTGTTACCTCTTCGTCAGTAGTGTTACCAGGTACAAGGTAACACGACTGAAAGTAACACGACTGATAGAATTCATTTGAGAAAATAATGATCACTCCCCAGGCCATGCGTTCTGAACAAACACGTGTCCCAGTAGTTTTGATCCTTACATGAAACAATAAAAAAGTAACAGAAGAATGTAAATTCCTTCAGATCGCTAGAGACACACAGTAACACAACTGATTCGTTAAAAAAACACATCTTACCTTTCTACACTTGTCGGGTCCACCATACACAAGCGATCAAACTCGCTTAGCTGTTCCCGCTGCAGGAAGCTGCTGAAGGATGGGGGATAACTACAGGCCCAAAATGGTTTT
>NC_090253.1:9988781-9993781 GCF_037325665.1 Littorina saxatilis
TTCTGGTGTGTTTTCTTTTTATTTAAATTATCAAGCAATCTCTTGCTTCAGATCAGAGTGTAATGATCAAAACATGTTAATGATGGTCAAACAGTGTAAATTTGTAGTGACCATTCTGTGCCATGTGTAAAATTAACGTCACAGAGACTAAAGAAAGGTCAGTTCAAAAGGACTATATATAATTATGCCAAGTTAGATGTTGATACATTTTTGTTTGAATTGAACAAAATTGATCTTTTGAACACAGTTTTAAATGCGTCCATTGACGAAGCTGCTGCCTTGTTTTCTGAACATTTATTCCGTGTTGCAAAAACATGTATGCCTGTTAAGATAATAACAGTACGTGAAGATGATGCCCCATGGATGACTGAACATATTCTACAATTACGAAACGCAAAAAATTGTATACATCAAGTTGCTAAGCGCTTAAATATACCTGAGCAGTGGGCATTATTCCGCCTGACTAGAAATCAGTATACAGATGAAATTCGTAAAAGAAAAAGAGATTATTTTCTAGAACTTGATGAGAGGATAAATTGTAAACAGAACTTCGGAAGCAAAAATTGGTGGCAACTTGTTAATTCCTTCTTGAAGAAAAAAGGTGTTGCATGTAACGAAATTCCACCGCTAGAAGATAATGGAAAAATTATTGATAACATTTGTGAAAAAACGATTTTGTTTAATAGTTATTTTGAAAGCCAGTCTAAAGTTGAAAATCCAGACGATCCCCTGCCCGAGGCAAATTGGTGTAATACATCTTTATCGACTTTTGAATTAACAGAAGCTGAAGTTGTCCAAGTGTTAAGGAATTTAAATTTATCCAAGGCCGTGGGCCCTGACGGAATACATAATAAATTGCTTGTAGATGGATTACCTGTTATCGTTCCACCGCTTACAGTTCTCTTTAACAGATCCTTGTCTGAGGGTATTTTTCCAGTTGTCTGGAAAACTGCTCACATTACGCCCATTTTTAAGAAAGGCGATAGGAGTGCTTGTTCCAACTACCGTCCAATCTCTTTGCTGAGTTGTATTGGGAAGGTGCTTGAAAAATGTATACAAATCCGTGTGTTTGGTTATTTGAAAAATTATGATTTGATTACACACTGCCAATCTGGTTTTATTGCTGGTGATTCGACTGTTTATCAACTATTGAGTATATATGATGATTTTTGTGTTGCACTTGATAAAAACATTATGTCACAGGCAATATTTTTTGATGTATCCAAAGCTTTTGATAAAGTCTGGCATCGCGGTCTGCTCCACAAGCTTGAGGCGATAGGTATAAGAGGTCCCTTGCTTGTTTGGTTTGAACATTACTTGAGCGATCGCAGACAAGCAGTAGTATTGAAAGGAACCAAATCAAGTTATGCTACCCCTTCTGCTGGTGTCCCTCAGGGTTCTGTCTTAGGACCTCTTTTATTTCTCATTTATATTAACGATATTGGTGTTGGTCTTGAATCAGTGTTGAAACTCTTTGCAGACGATACGAGTATGTACTTAAGTTTAGATAACGATGATGTACGAGCAGAGATTTTGAATTCTGATTTGGATAAAATTCGCACATGGGCTTCTAAATGGAAAGTCACTTTTAATTGTCAAAAGACAGAATTGTTGGACATTTGTAGGCTACAAAATGTTTTACTTCCACCATTGTATTTCGAAGATGCACACCTAGCTGATGTTGAAAATCACAAGCACCTTGGCGTCATTCTACAAGGTAATTGTAAATGGGATTCCCACATAAGAAGTCTAATTGCTAAATGTAGAAAGTCAATTGCGTGTTTTGGTTTATTCAAGCATCGTTTAAACAGAAAATCACTTGAAGTTATATATAAATCCTTTATGTTACCATTGTTTGATTATGCGGACGTTATCTGGGATAACTGTACACAGTGTTTGGCAGACGAGTTGGAGACATTGCATCTCGATGCAATCCGAATCATTGTAGGTGCAGTACGTGGCACAAGCCACCAAAAACTGTATAACGAATCGGGTTTTGTGCCCCTGAAAGAAAGGCGACGTCGTCATAAACTTTTGCTGTATTATAAAATTGTAAATCGTTTAACCCCAGAATATTTATATTCCAAACTGCCGGTCCTGGTTTCCGATGTAAATCCTTACCACAGACGACGCCCTCTTGAACGTAAGTTTCCATTGTGCAGAAGTGAGTTATATAAATCTTCATTTTTTCCTTCAACGACAGCTTTGTGGAATAATCTTCCAGAAAATATACAACAAACGCAGTCAGTTGGTGAATTTAAAAGGTATTTGACCGATGGAGATGTTGTTGTTCCACCGTATTATTATTTAGGCAACCGCCAGGGACAGGTACTTCACAGCAGGTTGAGATTAAACATGAGCGATTTGCAACAAGACTTAGTTAACCGACACCTCTCTGATAATCTAGAATGTACGTGTGGAGCATGCCCGGAAGATTCTGAACATTTCTTATTACACTGTCCAAAATTTAAAGAACATAGAACCATTTTATTCAATAGTCTGCCAACACACGTTCTGGACTGCAAAACACTCTTGTTTGGAAATACTGATTTAACTATATCTTTGAACACGAAAATATTCTCTGTTGTACAAGACTATGTTATGTTAACTAATCGCTTCGGCTGATATTATATTAACTGTGCAATTGATGTAGCCAGGCATTCTCTCCCTCCCTCTCTCTCTCTCTCTCTCCCTCTCCCTCTCTCTCTCTCTCTCTCTCTCTCTCTCTCTCTCTCTCTCTCTCTCTCTCTCTCTCTCTCTCTCTCTCTCTCTTTACCCTATTTGTATAAAATATAATTAAAGATTATCAAGATAAGTGTTGAAGCTATCATTTGTTCGCCATGTTTTGCTATCTGAATGTGTATTGATTATAAGTTCAAGAACGTGTCCATAAGCAATCTGCTTGTTAACGTTCTCAATGTTGTTATTGTTTGAAACGTGTGTATGAGAATTTGAATAAACACGCTTAAACCAAACAGTGTAACTTCTATTCCAAAATGAAACTAAAATAATAAAGGGATCTCTTGCTTTAAGTTTTAGTCTCAAAATCTCAAATTGAAATTATAAGGCAATTTCTTGCCCCTCTAAGACTGAGTTATTATCAGTATCTGTTTGTGTCTGTCAAACGGCGAGCATCCAACCCATGAAATCTGAAATCATCATGACATCTCTTGCTTTTGTCGCATTCTCAATGTCCCCAAAATCAAAGCTGAAAGTATAAAGCGATTTCTTGTTTCTGTAAGTATTTTTAAACCCTGTTTATGTTAGAATCAAAAAACAAGAAAGATAGGTTGTTGGAACGTTTGTTGTTGACAAAACAATACATTCACAGATATTTCGACCCAACGGTCTTTGTGGACGTAAACTGATAGAACTATCAAGATAGGTTTTGTGTGAATATTTGTATGTCTGTTCACTTAAAAGACCGTTGGGTCGAAATATCTGTGAATGTATTGTTTTGTCAATAACAAACGTTCCAACAACCTACCTTTCTTGTTTTTTTATTCTGAATTTTGGAACGTTGGCAGTCTCTCGGTTTTTGGATTTCCTGTTTACGTTAGTGAAACCAAAGATATCGCCAAGCGTTGCCCAGACTGTCTTTGGTCAAATCGTGCGAAGGCTTCCAACCAAATGAAGCTAACATAATCAAGCGATCTCTTGTTTCTATAACTTGCAACCAACTTCCAAGTTTTATTCGTTTTTGTTAACCCCATCGCCCCCTACCGCGCAAATTGCGTAGCTGCGAAGTGTGAACTTAATTGCTTCTAATTTGCAGCGCGTCCATACTAGCACGTCGCTGGGACCAAGACCCACAACTCTTGCCAAGTTGTGACGTCTTTCTGTCAACGTGTCAGCCGTGCAACTCTTCAGCTCTGGAAGTAAATAACCGCAGCACTTCCGTTTTGCGATCGCAGAGGCATGGGAAGGAGATAAAGAAAGTTTGCGAGTACACCTTGATACTTGGAGGCGGTTTGGTGAGGAGGAGGTAGGTGTGGTGGCTGGGACATGATTCAAAAAGGACCAACGGAAAAACCCTCGGGAAAAAGAGGGAAAACCACCCAGTGAAATAACGGCGTACAAACGTAGACTATTGTCATTAGGCCAAAAAAAAAAAATTGTCTGTTTAGGGTAACATGACCAAAAAAAGTAGGGTCGGTAGGTAGGTAGTTTTTTTTTTTTTTTTTTTTTTTTTTTTTTTTTTTTTTTGTGTGTAAATGCTATGTTGGCTGAACATTCACTTCTTATATTTGATGAATACATGTTTCAAAACTAACGTATAAATAAAACAGAGAGAAAGGGAGAGAAAGAAACGCCAAATGTCTCTTTTTAGCATTTTTACCTCTTTTTTTTTCTTTTTTTTTTTGAAATCAAAAAAAAGTTTTTGGGTCGGCGCCAAATCGATAGGGTCGGTCGGGTTACCCTAAACAGACAATTAATTTTTTTTGGCCTTAGTACGGGACGAGCACGCACTGACGCACACAAAGACTATGGAGTTTTATGCACTGGCTTTTATAGTTGACTAAATTTGTGTATTTGAAATAGTCCATTGTAGTCGGTGTAGGCCTTAAGCTTATTTTAATCGTTTGTCCAGCATTTAATTTAATTCTCTATTTTTGTATGAACTCAAATGTTTAGTGTTCTTAGTATGTCTTCAGTGTTGGGCTAAGTTCTATTTAATCAGAGTATGTTTGCGTGTGCTTATACCTAGTGATATTGTAAAGCGCATAGTGCTTTTAGTTATGCGCTATAGAAATCTCTTTAATAAATAAATAAATAAATAAAGACAAAGACAAAGACATATAGACAGACAAAAACTTAGACAGTGACACACACAGACACACAAACACGAACACGCACATGCACGCACACGCAGGGAGAGAGAGGGAGATAGATAGATAGAGAGAGAGAGAGAGAGAGAGAGAGAGAGAGAGAGAGAGAGAGAGAGAGAGAGAGAAAGAGAGAGAGACACACACACACACACAGACTGACACAGACACAGA
>NC_090253.1:9998781-10026281 GCF_037325665.1 Littorina saxatilis
AAAGGAAGTGAGTACATGTATACCAAAAGTTATGTCGGGGAGAGGGGTTGGGGTTGCGCTGGTGTCAGTGGCACCCTGCAGATATATCTCTGGGTGCACGTGGCGTTTTTGTCAGAGAGACAGTAACTTTGGTGGAATGGCATCTGCTCCAAAGGTATTGGAGTACAGTTTTTTTTTTAAAGTTTCAGTTTCTAGCACAGAACAGTCTACCTGCATGTGAAAACTGCATGTCCATTGCTGTTGCCGATTTCATACCGTAGTGCATATATTTATTTATTTTTCAAAATAATATTTTTTTTATATATTATTAATGTTGCTGATTTTATTTTTGTTTTTGTTGTTTTTAATTCCTATGCTTGATTAATATTTTACTGTCTTGCGTGAAGGTGCTGAGTGATATACTGGAGCCTGAAACTGCTGATTCACCACAGGCACAGGAGGAGCTTTTTCAAGAAGATCCTACTAGTGATGAGGAGCAGAGTGACAGACACTCAGTCTCTGTCCAGACTGAACTGCTCACACAAAAGGATAAGGGTAATCAGACCCACAGCTACAGACAAATGGTATTTTAAATTCTTTTTATTTTCTGTATGTTTTCTTTGTTTATATTGTTTGTCATTTGATTGACACTGTAACAACAACAAAAAAGAAGTAAAGTCAGAGCAGGTTGTTAAAAGTAAATGTTTAACAGCATAATGGCACTTGCATTCCTGTTGTTAAGAGTATGCCAGATGTGTGAGCACCTGAGCACCAGTGCTTGGTGCTGTGTTTATGTGCAGGCATTTCTGGGAAATCTCATACTTATTTTAATTGATCAATACAAGGGATTCTGCATTTTTGCTTACACTTTTGTTAACAAAGTCTAGTAGGTACATCCTATATGTTGTTATTTGTCATACAGTAGTTTTCTAAATAAAGTGCATCTATGTTTATTCCTCAGGTTAATGTTTCTCAACAAACGATTGATGTGTCTGTACCCGAAATTGTGGCACCACAGAAGTTAACCACATCAATTGAAGCCTGCAAGACCCCAGCTTTCTCGAATGCTGAGAGCCAAACTTATCAAATCAGGTACATAATGTATGTGTATTTGTAAACAATTTCATGCGCATGTTTCTAAAATAAAATTGTATATGTATGACAGCTTAAAGAGTGTCCAAGACATAGACTCAGTTTAGATTCACCCCATTATTTTGTCAAGGTATTAGCGTTTGTGTTAGCTATGGCTAAAATAAATGAAGTCCATAATACCCATGTTTAGTTGGTTGTTTTTTTTAACTCTGTCAGTGTTTGTTCTTTTGTTGTGTTTAAAAGGCATGTTGTCAGCAACGAGGACTCAGAGTCAGACGACGAAGTGACTGCAGACTTGTCTGACCAGGAAGAAGATAACACTGAGTACAACAGGGGAGAGTCAACACAGCACAACAAACCGTAAGGAACATGAAGGTTTTAAGCAGCTTGCCTGTTACAATAATATGATCTTTTTCAATGACGGAACATATCTTTTGAAATGGTTTGATTCTGCAATCAGCGTTAAATGACTTTTTAGTAGACTAGAAATTGGCCATTATCTATTTGTATATTTTGTTTACAGGCACACACTGACTGAAGACCTGAACCATGTTGATGCCTTCGGGGAAACAAAGTATCTTGTCTTTGAGAGTAACCTGGAAGAGCTGTTGAGCGTGTGCAGGAGGTGCAGCAAGATTTGCCAGGTAACACGGAAGGGGGTTGAGGGAACAGCTGTGGAGTACACCTGCCTGTGTGAGCATTGCAGTCACAACTACACTTGGTGCTCTCAGCCCTACTCCAAGCGCCTCCCGCTTGGCAACCTGGTTCTGGCAGCTGCAGCCTTTTTCACCGCTTGCTCGCCATCTAGGCTTATCACACTTTTTAAAAGTTGTAATATCTGCATCTTTGGAAAGACCACATACAATAACCTCCAGAGCGCGTACATGGTTCAAGCGGTCAGAAATGTGTGGACACGCTGCCAGGAGAGGTTGTTCGCTGCAAGGCCAAGGACCCGTCCTTTGAAACTGGCAGGGGATGGTCGCTGCGACTCACCAGGCCACTGTGCCAAGTACGGCAGCTACACCTTCCTTGACGCCACTACAATGGAAGTTCTCCACATTGAGCTCATTCAGGTAATTTAAAAAAAAAAAATTTAATCAAATGAGGCAGAGCGCTATTTTAACCCTTACACTGGTGCAATTCTGTAACACATGTTACAAAGCCACTGGTGAATTAACAGAGAGAAAAATAACAAAAAACGGTCATTTAGGTTTTCGCATCCATGGGAGGTAATCGGAACCAACCAAACAGACTCAGCCAGTAGCGCGACATATGTCGTGACAACCAGGTGACAGTATAGTAAAGTAGCACGACATATGTCGCGACAACCAGCCCAAGGGTTAAGATCCGAGATACAAAGGGATGTAGGCCCTCAAAAAGATATTCCAGGTATGCAACTATGTTCTCTGATTCTATTGCCAGAAGACTGGTTCTGCGAAACTCACTTTTGTTGCATGTGTTACAGGCTTTTAGAGTGCTTATGTCCCTTTTTTCTCTCAGATCAGGTTTTGTAATATTAAGATAAGTATAAAACAGTTCTTAGTGTTTGCAGTCATTGTTTGTGTGTGTCTGTGTGTATAAAACAATTTGATACTCAAAAAGATGTGTTCTTTGATTTTTATTGCAAATCCATTTAGACTATTTAACAGACCTATTCCAAAAATACATTCGGATCAGCAGTAACTGTAATGTCAAATGATTCACACAAAAACTGTATGAAGGATATACATCATAAAGAAACAAACAGTCAGCAAAATAATACAGCAAAATAATACATGGAAGCTCATTTACCAACATCATCATCCACATCAAAGATTTGGGCAAGGAAAAGAATTTGGTATTGCATGTATCACTTCTGCTTCATTCAAACCATGCTATTTTAACCCAATCATAATCTTGTTTTTTTTCTTTCTCAGAGCAACATGGTAAAAAACTCCCATGCTATGGAGCTGGAAGGCCTCAAAAGGGGATTGAACGCCCTGAAGGCCAACGTCAAAGTCAGTCACCTTGTGACTGACAGACACGTACAAATAAAAAGTCACATGGCCAAAAATGAAGTGGAAATTACCCATCGTTTTGATATTTGGCACATGGCCAAAGGTATGAACACATTTCTTTTCTTTTAAATGTACATCTGATTGTTTGTAATGGCCAATGCAAATGAATTATCCATATAGAAAAATACTACAACAGAAATAATCATATGCATGGGAAAAAACACTGTTTGATTGTCCTCTGTGGTACTTCTCTTCCTTGCAGTGGCATTAAATTGATTAATACATTTGAGACTCAGATAATGTTCTCTAAAGAAAAAATGTTCTGAGTTTGTATGCTTTTGAGGAGTCTGAATAAGGTGAAAGAAAAGCTATTTTATGTTTATGATTCACTGACCAACCCTATTTTTTTCCCTAACCTCTTTTGGGACACAAACATTTATTTCAAAATGACAAAACTTAATTTTGCTAGCTAACGAGAACATTTACTCTTCTCTGACATCCAGGAGACATTGCCTTCGTGATTTTTAGAACCCCCCCCCCCCCCCCCCCAAAAAAAAATGTGATCACAAGAAACAAATTTCCCAGAACAACAACAAAAAGTTAAAATAACTCCCCCTTTTTGAATGGGAGGGGGGTGCTGAGATTTTAACGACAAAAAATTTAAATAAAATGTCAATTACATTTCTGCTGGGCTTGGTCACTTTTTGTGTCTAAAACAGGTGTTGGAAAGAAGCTTGATGCAGCAAGCAACAAAGCTGGCTATAGTGCTCTAGGTCTGTGGACCAAGAGCATAAAAAACCACCTTTATTACTGTGCCCAGTCCACACCAGAGAGTCCCAGACGAGTGGAAGTGGTGAAAGCCAAATGGAAGTCAGTGGTCAATCACGTCAGTAACCAGCATAAGGGGCATGGAGATGACTTTCCGGACTGCCTACATGGCGACTTGTCGAATGAACCACGAGCCTGGATAAGAAAAGGTATAGAAAAGAAATGTTAATATTCCATGGTTAAAGTAAGTACTAATGATAATTAGGGCTACTGTTCGGTTAGTTTTTACATTTAGTCAAGTTTTGACTAAATGTTTTAACCCTTAGGCTGGTTGTCGCGACATATGTCGCGCTACTTTAGTATACTGTCACGCGCTTTGGTCGGTTCCGATTACCTCCCATGGATGCGAAAACCTATATGACCGTTTTTTGTTATTTTTCTCTCTGTTAATTCACCAGTGGCTATGTAACATGTGTTACAGAATTGCACCAGTGTAAGGGTTAACATAGAGGGGGAATCGAGACGAGGGTCGTTGTGTGTGTGTCTGTCTATGCGTGTGTGTTTGTTGAGCGATTCAGACTAAACTACTGGACCGATCTTTATGAAATTTTACATGAGAGATCCTGGGAATGATATCCCCGGTCGTTTTTTACATTTAGTCAAGTTATGATTCAGACTTTGGTATTGCATTTCACCTTGGTGGCTTAAAAATTAATTAATGGCTTTGGTCATTAAAAATCTGAAAATTGTAAAAAAAATAAAAATGTATAGAACGATCCAAATTTACGTTCATGTTATTCTTCATCATTTCCTGATTCCAAAAACATATTTGGTTTAAAAACAAGCTCTAAAAATTTAAAATATAAAAATTATGATCAAAATTAAATTTTCAAAATCAATTTAAAAACACTTTCATCTTATTCCTTGTCGGTTCCTGATTCCAAAAACATATAGATATATGTGTGGATTAAAAACACGCTCAGAAAGTTAAAACAAACAGAGGTACAGAAAAGCGTGCTATCCTTCTCAGCGCAACCACTACCCCGCTCTTCTTGTCAATTTCACTGCCTTTGCCAGGAGCGGTGGACTGACGATGCTACGAGTATAGGGTCTTGCTGAAAAATTGCAGTGCGTTCAGTTTCATTCTGTGAGTTCCACAGCTTGACTAAATGTTGTATTTTCGCCTTACGCGACTTGTTAACACTTATTGCAGTATTACAATGAACCCTACAAACTCTGTGAATAGATACCCCGGTTCACCGCTGCCTGGTGGGGATCATCCAAAGCCCGTACCTTCTCAGAGACATTGGACAGCTATCTCCAGATGTTCAGACTGCCCACCTTGAAGCCTATCATTCTGTCATCAATCACTTCGCCCCAAAAATGCTCCACTTCACATTTCCTGTGATGCAAGCTAAGTGAGTACTGATTTTTAATTTCAATATATTTGACCTAGATTTTTTTGTAAAAATCATTGACAGTAACACACAGGATTTGTTTTTAATCTTGAGTGTTCCTCGTAAATGTTATTGTCACTTTTTGCTGTGCACATGGGTGAACTTTAAGGGTGTTCCGATACCAAGGAGAGTCTGCACCAAGATGACTGGGAAATAAACCCCTCGCCAAAAATGGAGATAAAACCCACACTAATAGTGACAACTTGTTGTAAAGTCAGCGCTGCTACTAACTGAGCTATTACCCTGCCAATCATTCAATGATACAATGGACTTGTTTTTGCAGACTTTTTCTGGCAGCAATGCATACAAATGCAAATGCTGGCAGAAGTCAAGCTACCACCGAGGAAGGTGAACTGCAGTGGAAGGTGGCCAGGCCAAAAGCGAACAAAGGAGAGCCCACTGCCAAACCAGTAAAGGAAAACATCACCCGATGTGAGGACATTTACTACTCAGGATTAACTCATTGAGATTTTTTTCTTTCAAATGAATAAATCCCAACAGATGATTATACATGCAGCATATTATAATGGTTTTTTTTTCTTCTCTTTTTTTTTTTAATCTGCTGATTGTTTAAACTTGGAACATACGTTTTGACATTGTACCTTCACAATTTCCTTCTTCATCAGGTTATCTGAATGAGCTGTTTGAGGAGGTCGTGAATCTCAGACTGGCCCAAAGCAGCTACAGCAAAGCTCGGTACACACAGCGAAACTACCACGCTACAGTGCCAGAGACTTTATCTGCTACAGCTGGACCTGTAGCCAAAGATCAAGTCGTCGCCAAGCAGCGCAGACGCCTCAACTGGCAGCCAACCATATAGTCTTCTCAAAATCAGACAAAACAACACTTTTTGCATTTCTGTTTGCAATAGTCATGACCCCCCCCCCCCAAAAAAAAAAACCCCTGTATTATAAGATGTACCTTTTAATCAAGTGGCATATTTGAAGCCTGTATAGCTTTGAGATGGAAAGCGGTCCCTGATGGCAGCGACCAGACAGGCAGGAAGAATTTTCCTGTTCTTACGGCCAGTCGTGTGCCAGATCCAGCGCACAAAGTTGCAGTACGCAACATGCCTGTAGGTCCTGTACACATCAAAACATGTCCTTTTAGATTAAGCTTCTAAATATCATGTGGATGCACCGATATGTCGCAGATAACAACAGCACATTGAACAGTTAGTTTAGTAAATGGGCAATTGAACCTTAAATTTAATCATCTGACATTTACACAGCAACATTTAACTGTCCTTTTACTTTGCAGTTATATCATTAAAAAAATTTTTAACAAGAGTTTGACCAGCATGTTTTAGCATTGTGTATAACTTTGCAGTTCCAAATAATATCAATCATTTGGATCACTTCATTTCTACATACTGCATGCAGCCTACCTGTGTGGTTCAGCTTTGTTCTCGAACTCCTCCTTCCATCGTTTCTTCAGGGACTGCTTCAGTAGAATTACCACAGATTCAATGGTGTACCTGGTAAAGGAAGAGATCTCATTATTTACACATCTCAATTTATTTCATTTTCAATGCTTTCTGTATCAGGAATAATAGTTAATAGTAATACACATGTTCTTGTTTTTAAGCTTACGCTTTTTGTGTGTGTGTTGTTGCTTTCAATTCCTGTACACTCCTGAATGTCATTGTTATTATTATTATTAATATTACAATACATGCAAAACACAGAGCAACATACACATGTATAAATCTTCTTTGGTAACAATTCAGAACTTTATCAATAGTGTGCAAGTGACCTCTGACAAAAAAGTAATTCACTGTTAGTGTTAGACTGTTACATTATATTGTAATGCTGGTTATTACTAAGTGTTAATGTAACAATGATTTCACTTCATTTACAAGAAGAAAAATAACAACAGAACAATGTGAAGAGCAAACTTCTTCTGTTGGCATGCAAGTGAGTTGATGACAGTGTGTGTGTGGAACATTAATACACGGCAGAGTGATACACAATCTAAATGACAAGAGTTGATCAGTTTTAATTTTCTTGGCAGCCTTACTAAAAGAATAGCAACAAATATACAAATTCAAAAACAAATATGAACCTTGAAAAACAGTTGTCCTGTACACCTTCGTGGCTGGTGATACATGTCTGTCCCACTGCAAGCTTCCTTTCTACCTCAGGGTAGCTGCGGCAACACATTTTCTCTCTCCTCTTCTGCCCCTCCCACACAACACAGTGGCCACACTGACACCATCCTCTGAAACCAAAAACAGTCAATGAAACATTGACATGCACAATTTGGGTAGTTTGATGCCACCATTTCTCCTGTTTCATTATAGATTTTGTTTGATCTGGTCAGATCATTGCATGGTTTTCAAGGGAAAAGTCAGTTTTCATGAAATTGAAGTCTCCGTGTTTAAACTAAAATGAGCTGTTGTTCTTCCACACGTAATGCAATGTATGAACACTTACATTCTGACATCCGCAAGTTAGTTGAAATGTGAAGCAGGAAACTCACGTACACAAGCAATCATGAGCAAAAGACGAGAGTGAAACAATGTTAGCACTGACAAGGAAGTAGACGTCACAGAGAGCGGGCGTGTTTACCTTTGATCGCTGACAGAGTCGCGATTTTCGTCGTCACTGTGACTGTTCTCACCACTGCTGGAAGTGGTCCCCTCATCTTCTGTGCTTGACTCCAGCAGAGAAGCGGGTGGTTCGAACATGTATGGATTAATTTGATCGTCTGCAGTTATGCTTGGTGCAGCACTCGCCATGTTTACACGGTGTGACGTCACGGGTAATTTATTCATCAGCCAAGAGTTTCGCCAGTCTCGCGAAGGAAACGAGACACAATGGCGGGTCGTTTTGGGGAAGAAATGCGTCGCTTCAGGCACAAAAAGCGTCGGATTACGGCCTTACAAGATTCCGAAATAAACCAAACATTGTTGAAGACGGTAAGAAAGCGGTTTTCTAACTAACTACACACATCGGGAAGTGTTTGGTCGCGCAGGAACACGATTCGAAGCGTTTTTGACGCTAAATTAGCGTGGTCTGGTCCTTTAAGCTCTATTTAAAAAATCTGCATGAGAGCACCAATGAGGTGACGATAATCTTTCCGTGTCGTTGCCCGTCTCTTTTGCCTGTTTGTCTGGTTGTCTACCTTTGTGTCGATCCCCCCAGTCTGTTTGTGTATCACTTCCTCCCCCCCCCCCTCTCTCTCTCTCTCTTTCTCTCTCTTTCTCTCTCTTTCTCTCTCTCTCGCTCTCTCTCTCTTGCTCTCTCTCTCTCTCTCTCTCTCTCTCTCTCTCTCTCTCTCTCTCTCTCTCCTCTCTCTCTCTTCTCTCTCTCTGAATTGCATTTTGTTTTATGCTGCCCTGCACTGGAAAATCTAAGACGTCAATTTATTCCAGCAAAATTTTGTTGATGTCCTTCGAACTTCAAACTTGCACTGTTGTTGTCTGTGAAAAATGAAACTATACTTTGCAATGTAGCTAAGTTCTTGTATTTTTCATTTAAATGTTTAGAAAATGCTGTTTAAGCATTAGTATTTTATGATTATCTTTTCTTCTGTTCACTTGAAACGACGCGTGTGTGGATTGCTGCTGCACACACGCTCTACTTTTGTGTAACCAGCCCCCATCCGAAAGGGGCTAAGGCCTTAAAGGAATAAAATCTTATTCTTGTTCTCTCTCTCTCTCTCTCTCTCTCTCTCTCTCTCTCTCTCTCTCTCTCTCTCTCTCTCTCTCTCTCTCTCTCTCTCTCTCTCTCCGTTCTTGAGTAATAGAGTTCTTTCGTTCGTTCGTTCGTTCGTTCGTTCTCTCATCCCTGGCACTTTTGTTAATTGTTTCGGTTCTGTTTCCTGTCTGAATATTTTCGCGCTTCTTTCTGGTCCGTCCCTTCTTCGTGTTTGAGTATCTGCATAAAATTATCTTTCTTGCAAATGGAGTAAACACAAACAGCGATTAAAACAGAGTGGGTGTTGATGATGTGTCCACATTGATAAACGATGGGGTTATCTGCAAGGACACATCCCTCTTCACTTGCTCTGGTTCCTCTTCCGGGCAGGTTGTGTCCTTTACATCTTCCTTCCTTCTTTAGTCTACCGCTTTACTTCTTTCTTCCTTCTTTAGTCTACCACTTTACTTCTTCCTTCCTTCTTTAGTCTACCACTTTACTTCTTTCTTCTTTTTTTAGTCTACCACTTTGCTTCTTTCTTCCTTCTTTAGTCTACCACTTTGCTTCTTTCTTCCTTCTTTAGTCTACCGCTTTACTTCTTTCTTCCTTCTTTAGTCTACCACTTTACTTCTTTCTTCCTTCTTTAGTCTACCACTTTACTTCTTTCTTCCTTCTTTAGTCTACCACTTTACTTCTTTCTTCCTTCTTTAGTCTACCACTTTACTTCTTTCTTCCTTCTTTAGTCTACCACTTTACTTCTTTCTTCCTTCTTTAGTCTACCACTTTACTTCTTTCTTCCTTCTTTAGTCTACCGCTTTACTTCTTTCTTCCTTCTTTAGTCTACCCGGCTTTACTTCTTTCTTTCTTCTTTAGTCTACCCGGCTTTACTTCTTTCTTCCTTCTTTAGTCTACCGCTTTACTTCTTTCTTCCTTCTTTAGTCTACCACTTTACTTCTTTCTTCCTTCTTTAGTCTCCCACTTTACTTCTTTCTTCCTTCTTTAGTCTACCACTTTACTTCTTTCTTCCTTCTTTAGTCTACCACTTTACTTCTTTCTTCCTTCTTTAGTCTACCGCTTTACTTCTTTTTCTTCTTCTTTAGTCTACCACTTTACTTCTTTCTTCCTTCTTTAGTCTACCGCTTTACTTCTTTCTTCCTTCTTTAGTCTACCACTTTACTTCTTTCTTCCTTCTTTAGTCTACCACTTTACTTCTTTCTTCCTTCTTTAGTCTATACCGCTTTACTTCTTTCTTCCTTCTTTAGTCTACCACTTTACTTCTTTCTTCCTTCTTTAGTCTACCACTTTACTTCTTTCTTCCTTCTTTAGTCTACCACTTTACTTCTTTCTTCCTTCTTTAGTCTACCGCTTTACTTCTTTCTTCCTTCTTTAGTCTACCACTTTACTTCTTTCTTCCTTCTTTAGTCTACCACTTTACTTCTTTCTTCCTTCTTTAGTCTACCACTTTACTTCTTTCTTCCTTCTTTAGTCTACCGCTTTACTTCTTTCTTCCTTCTTTAGTCTACCACTTTACTTCTTTCTTCCTTCTTTAGTCTACCGCTTTACTTCTTTCTTCCTTCTTTAGTCTACCACTTTACTTCTTTCTTCCTTCTTTAGTCTACCACTTTACTTCTTTCTTCCTTCTTTAGTCTACCGCTTTACTTCTTTCTTCCTTCTTTAGTCTACCACTTTACTTCTTTCTTCCTTCTTTAGTCTACCACTTTACTTCTTTATTCCTTCTTTAGTCTACCGCTTTACTTCTTTCTTCCTTCTTTAGTCTACCACTTTACTTCTTTATTCCTTCTTTAGTCTACCACTTTACTTCTTTATTCCTTCTTTAGTCTACCACTTTGCTTCTTTCTTCCTTCTTTAGTCTACCACTTTGCTTCTTTCTTCCTTCTTTAGTCTACCGCTTTACTTCTTTCTTCCTTCTTTAGTCTACTGCTTTACTTCTTCCTTCCTTCTTTAGTCTACCACTTTACTTCTTTCTTCCTTCTTTAGTCTACCGCTTTACTTCTTTCTTCCTTCTTTAGTCTACCACTTTACTTCTTTCTTCCTTCTTTAGTCTACCGCTTTACTTCTTTCTTCCTTCTTTAGTCTACCACTTTACTTCTTTCTTCCTTCTTTAGTCTACCACTTTACTTCTTTCTTCCTTTTTTAGTCTACCACTTTGCTTCTTTCTTCCTTCTTTAGTCTACCGCTTTACTTCTTTCTTCCTTCTTTAGTCTACCGCTTTACTTCTTTCTTCCTTCTTTAGTCTACCACTTTACTTCTTTCTTCCTTCTTTAGTCTACCACTTTACTTCTTTCTTCCTTCTTTAGTCTAACACTTTACTTCTTTCTTCCTTCTTTAGTCTACCACTTTACTTCTTTCTTCCTTCTTTAGTCTACCGCTTTACTTCTTTCTTCCTTCTTTAGTCTACCACTTTACTTCTTTCTTCCTTCTTTAGTCTACCACTTTACTTCTTTCTTCCTTCTTTAGTCTACCACTTTACTTCTTTCTTCCTTCTTTAGTCTACCACTGTACTTCTTTCTTCCTTCTTTAGTCTACCACTTTACTTCTTTCTTCTTTTTTTAGTCTACCACTTTGCTTCTTTCTTCCTTCTTTAGTCTACCACTTTACTTCTTTCTTCCTTTTTTAGTCTACCACTTTGCTTCTTTCTTCCTTCTTTAGTCTACCGCTTTACTTCTTTCTTCCTTCTTTAGTCTACCGCTTTACTTCTTTCTTCCTTCTTTAGTCTACCACTTTACTTCTTTCTTCCTTCTTTAGTCTACCACTGTACTTCTTTCTTCCTTCTTTAGTCTACCACTTTACTTCTTTCTTCCTTCTTTAGTCTACCACTTTACTTCTTTCTTCCTTCTTTAGTCTACCACTTTACTTCTTTCTTCTTTCTTTAGTCTACCACTTGACTTCGTTCTTCCTTCTTTAGTCTACCACTTGACTTCTTTCTTCCTTCTTTAGTCTACCACTTTACTTCTTTCTTCCTTCTTTAGTCTACCACTTTACTTCTTTCTTCCTTCTTTAGTCTACCACTTTACTTCTTTCTTCCTTCTTTAGTCTACCACTTTACTTCTTTCTTCCTTCTTTAGTCTACCACTTTACTTCTTTCTTCCTTCTTTAGTCTACCACTTTACTTCTTTCTTCCTTCTTTAGTCTACCACTTTACTTCTTTCTTCCTTCTTTAGTCTACCACTTTACTTCTTTCTTCCTTCTTTAGTCTACCACTTTACTTCTTTCTTCCTTCTTTAGTCTACCACTTTACTTCTTTCTTCCTTCTTTAGTCTACCACTTTACTTCTTCCTTCCTTCTTTAGTCTACCGCTTTACTTCTTTCTTCCTTCTTTAGTCTACCACTTTACTTCTTTCTTCCTTCTTTAGTCTACCGCTTTACTTCTTTCTTCCTTCTTTAGTCTACCACTTTACTTCTTTCTTCCTTCTTTAGTCTACCACTTTACTTCTTTCTTCCTTCTTTAGTCTACCACTTTACTTCTTTCTTCCTTCTTTAGTCTACCACTTTACTTCTTTCTTCCTTCTTTAGTCTACCACTTTACTTCTTTCTTCCTTCTTTAGTCTACCACTTTACTTCTTTCTTCCTTCTTTAGTCTACCGCTTTACTTCTTTCTTCCTTCTTTAGTCTACCACTTTACTTCTTTCTTCCTTCTTTAGTCTACCACTTTACTTCTTTCTTCCTTCTTTAGTCTACCACTTTACTTCTTTCTTCCTTCTTTAGTCTACCACTTTACTTCTTTCTTCCTTCTTTAGTCTACCGCTTTACTTCTTTCTTCCTTCTTTAGTCTACCACTTTACTTCTTTCTTCCTTCTTTAGTCTACCACTTTACTTCTTTCTTCCTTCTTTAGTCTACCGCTTTACTTCTTTCTTCCTTCTTTAGTCTACCACTTTACTTCTTTCTTCCTTCTTTAGTCTACCGCTTTACTTCTTTCTTCCTTCTTTAGTCTACCACTTTACTTCTTTCTTCCTTCTTTAGTCTACCACTTTACTTCTTTCTTCCTTCTTTAGTCTACCACTTTACTTCTTTCTTCCTTCTTTAGTCTACCGCTTTACTTCTTTCTTCCTTCTTTAGTCTACCACTTTACTTCTTTCTTCCTTCTTTAGTCTACCACTTTACTTCTTTCTTCCTTCTTTAGTCTACCACTTTACTTCTTTCTTCCTTCTTTAGTCTACCACTTTACTTCTTTCTTCCTTCTTTAGTCTACCACTTTACTTCTTTCTTCCTTCTTTAGTCTACCGCTTTACTTCTTTCTTCCTTCTTTAGTCTACCACTTTACTTCTTTCTTCCTTCTTTAGTCTACCACTTTACTTCTTTCTTCCTTCTTTAGTCTACCGCTTTACTTCTTTCTTCCTTCTTTAGTCTACCACTTTACTTCTTTCTTTCCTTCTTTAGTCTACCGCTTTACTTCTTTCTTCCTTCTTTAGTCTACCACTTTACTTCTTTCTTCCTTCTTTAGTCTACCACTTTACTTCTTTCTTCCTTCTTTAGTCTACCACTTTACTTCTTTCTTCCTTCTTTAGTCTACCGCTTTACTTCTTTCTTCCTTCTTTAGTCTACCACTTTACTTCTTTCTTCCTTCTTTAGTCTACCACTTTACTTCTTTCTTCCTTCTTTAGTCTACCACTTTACTTCTTTCTTCCTTCTTTAGTCTACCACTTTACTTCTTTCTTCCTTCTTTAGTCTACCACTTTACTTCTTTCTTCCTTCTTTAGTCTACCGCTTTACTTCTTTCTTCCTTCTTTAGTCTACCACTTTACTTCTTTCTTCCTTCTTTAGTCTACCGCTTTACTTCTTCCTTCTTTAGTCTACCGCTTTACTTCTTTCTTCCTTCTTTAGTCTACCGCTTTACTTCTTTCTTCCTTCTTTAGTCTACCACTTTACTTCTTTCTTCCTTCTTTAGTCTACCACTTTACTTCTTTCTTCCTTCTTTAGTCTACCACTATACTTCTTTCTTTCTTCTTTAGTCTACCACTTTACTTCTTTCTTCCTTCTTTAGTCTACCACTTTACTTCTTTCTTTCTTCTTTAGTCTACCACTTTACTTCTTTCTTCCTTCTTTAGTCTACCACTATACTTCTTTCTTCCTTCTTTAGTCTACTGCTTTACTTCTTTCTTTCTTCTTTAGTCTACCACTTTACTTCTTTCTTCCTTCTTTAGTCTACCGCTTTACTTCTTTCTTCCTTCTTTAGTCTACCACTTTACTTCTTTCTTTCTTCTTTAGTCTACCACTTTACTTCTTTCTTCCTTCTTTAGTCTACCGCTTTACTTCTTTCTTCCTTCTTTAGTCTACCGCTTTACTTCTTTCTTCCTTCTTTAGTCTACCGCTTTACTTCTTTCTTCCTTCTTTAGTCTACCGCTTTACTTCTGTCTTCCTTCTTTAGTCTACCGCTTTACTTCTTTCTTCCTTCTGTAGTCTACCACTTTACTTCTTTCTTCCTTCTTTAGTCTACCACTTTACTTCTTTCTTCCTTCTTTAGTCTACCACTTTACTTCTTTCTTCCTTCTTTAGTCTACCACTTTACTTCTTTCTTCCTTCTTTAGTCTACCACTTTACTTCTTTCTTCCTTCTTTAGTCTACCACTTTACTTCTTTCTTCCTTCTTTAGTCTACCACTTTACTTCTTTCTTCCTTCTTTAGTCTACCACTTTACTTCTTTTTCTTCTTCTTTTCCTCCTCTTCTTCTGTTGTGTTGTCCTTCTTCCTGAACTGAAATAGAATTAGTGGTAAACTTGCACGTGTGTATATTTCTAAGCAAAGCAATAACAAAGATACAAACATTACAAAACAGGCTTATCGATCAAGTTTAAAATTGTTTTGAAAAAAGTCACACTTTCACGTTTAAGTTTTTTTTCTAACAAAAAATCAAAATGAAAAAAAAATGAAAAAAGAATAACCTTCATCTTCTTTTTTGAAATTATTGCCCACTTATTTCTTTTTTCCTTGTTTTTTTTTTAGGGACATTAACATCTTAGAGTCTTGAGTTTTAAATCCTTTTCCATTTTCACTCAAGTCACTCAATCGGTTCAGTTTGGTCCCTCAAAAACAAAGAACAGACTAATCCATATAAGCGCAGCAGAAGGAAAACCAAGTTCCAGCAAAAAATCTCCACAACTGAGCTTTTCACCCGAGCAAAACACTCTCGTCTCGCCTGGCTTTCATATTTTTCGTAAAACAAATGAGCACAGGAGGAGCGAGAGAGCATTGCGGGGAAAATGCAAATGGCCGCCGTGTACCGCCTTCCCCAGCTGGGGTGACGACAGATCCGGTGAAGCAGACGACATTTCGCGTCTTCCAATTTTTCACTGCTTCGCGCGTTTTGCCTGGCGAATGGCCCTTTGAGTTCTGTGCTATGCGGGTAAAGTCGATTTGTGGAGATTTTGTTCTGTTTTTGTAAGTGTTTTATTGTGAGCGTTTCCTTTTTAGTGCGAAGATTCTTTTCCCGTCTTTCATGTGGTCTGCTACAGCTTTTGTCGGATTCTTCGTGTGGTTTTTTCTTTCTGACTTTCTATTTACTTTCTTTCCCTCTGCTTTATTTCTCCTTACCAATTTTTTTAAATCTTTTTTTTCAAAGGTCTAATTTGTTTCTATGTTTTACAGTTGTGTCCGATGCTTTTTAATCCTTTACATTTTTTTTAATTTCTATCAGTTTTTCTTTCTTTTTTAATTTTTTCTTTCTTTCTTTTCATCTGTCTTTTTTCCCCTTCTTTCTATCTTTCTTTCTTTCTTTCTTTCTCTCTGTTTCCGAATTCATGTCCTGACTTTCTATTTAGTTCCCCTTTTCTCTCTTTTTGAATGTGTGTCTTACCTAATGCATTGGTTCTATCCATTTCTGAGGTCTAGGCCTACTTTATTGTCGGAAAAGAAATTCTACTGGTAGCATAGTAGTGGAAGCTCTTTGGTGGAATAACTTGGTAGATCAAGAAGGGGCCAATCTTGGCTGCATTACCCGTGGACGCGTGGCAAAATGTTTGACACCTCTTTGTAATGATTCGCACTGTTTCACACGTGTGCTCTCCCTTGGAGACCGGTCGTCTCCCTTTACCATCTGTTGACAACCGTCAGACGGCGCTGTTCAGCTGTGTCAAACATGGCTGCCAGGAAACCGGCTACTGTTTTGTCTTTCCTGGCCAAGTGTCGGTTCTTGTTTTGAGATGGTCTGTTTCCTGGTTTGGTTGGTTTAGAGAGTGGTGTACCAAAGATATATTTCAGACTACATCTTAGCGTAGCCTGTACTATCTTTGGTGGCACACGCTTCCTCGTTTATTTATTTGCTTGTTTGATTGTTTGTTTGTTTGTTTTCTTTGTTTATTGTTGGAATGTTTGTTTGTCTGTTTTATTTTGACGAATCAGAGTATTTCAATGTTCCAAGATATCTTGAAACGGATATCACATGAAAGGCATGCAGCTACAGCGGCAATTTCATATACTAGACGTCAAATTGAAACGGATTTCTTCGTCCAACTTTTGAGCTTTGCTGACGTCAATCACCTGTAACATAGATGCGATGTAGATAATAGTTCATAAGAGTCATTGTACTGCAGAGTGCATATTGCACTGTAAGTGTGCAAAAACGATAATGGTCACAAATAAGAGTCTACCCATGAGAACAGCGAGTAGAATTAAAATAGGGTTTTCGCCCAAATGACGTGTCTCAAACAAAATTGTCAGCATTGATAAAGTACTTAAATGACGCGAGGTATTTCAGCTGAAAAAAATCTTTTCAATGTTACTATTTTTGTTTGTGGTGATTTTGTTCAAAAGTCTGATACCCAATACTCAAGTTTCATACATTATCTTAAGCATAAGGGCTTAACGCTTCCTTTTCTTTGGATACCTCTCTTTTGCAATCCTTGAACTTACAAAAAAACCACCATATTTTAAAACAATGTCATGTCTCTTTTGATAATTTTTTCCTAGGCTTAGGCTAGAAGCATATTGTATACATGTCTAAATAGACAGGAGGTATAGGGGTAGTACACAGAATTTTACTTGTCAAGTTGAGCTTCATTTATAGATAGCGTTATTTATTGGCGTTGTTAATTTCAGTCCATAATACACACAAGGCAAAGAGCAAGGGCCACAATGCTCACGTGCATCTGTCAATTGTGTTTCCAATGTAGAAGCCGTGACGACCTATTCTTCAAGGTCATGCTTGTTTAAACAGAAAAGAAAAGACATAAAGGAACAGCTAATAGAATAACAGGAACATAAGGTAATTTTGTTTATGATTTATAACTGAGGTGCTATACATCACAATAGGCTAAACGCTGTAGCCACTCTAATATTATTATGGCACAGTATTTCAAACATTTCAAACTCGACGCAAACAATCTTTTATGTAATAAATACAAACGTCTTTAAAGTTAGCTTTAAATGTAATCTGAATATTTAATGAAAGCTATGATATGTTTTATATTGTTCTTTCAGCACTGCGGGCTTCAAAAAATCTTTAAATTCGTCACAAAGAAAGAAAACGAAAAAAGTGAAAATTCTTTGCATGAAATATCGAGGTGATTTAGCGTTTCTAAAAGTACAAAAGTAAACAAATAAGAAAATCATAAAAATAACTAATCAAATAGAATAACAATTGAAAAAATAAAAATATATATAATTACATAAAGTGAAAATAAAATAAATTAAAAACCCGTTTAACTAAAATAAGCAAAATTAAGAAAATACAACAAAATAAAATATAAGATTAAGTTTAAACAGGACTAAACGAAACATGTAGTAACACTTGTGAAAACTCCGACTTGTGGATATGTTGCTCTGTTTTTCATTTATTTTTTACTCGTATCTGAAATGTTACAACTTTCTGTTAAATTGACCGAATTTCTTCACTTAAATAATTGAGTCAGTTTATATCGTACCTTCACAAACAGTTTAGTTAAAGTGTTGAACGAAGCCGAGATATCATTACCTTTAGAAATTAAGGAAAACCCAGGTATGAAACACAAAGATGGTAGACCCTTTATTCGAACTAATACATTTTGTTTGACAAGCAGTTGAGGAAGAGTTCATACGGAAGATAGTACGTACCCGATATATTGTTTCATTGAGAATTACTGTTTTTAATGCATCGTCCAAAATGCATGGACATTAATTCAAGGAAATCTGTATATATATGTGACTCAATGATCTATGTGAATGCGAATGCGTGAATGTGTGATGTATTGTGTAAAATAAATTCCATCTCACACGGCATAAATAAATCCCTGCGCCTTGAATATGTGCGCGATATAAATTGCATAAAAAAATTAAAAAAAATCCCTGCGCTTAGAACTGTACCCACGGAATACGCGCGATATAAGCCTCATATTGATTGTTTGATTGATTGATTGATTGATTGATTGACTCAATGATCTATTCAAAAGAGAACAGAAATCAACATAGCGCAGAAGAGAAATTCAAGTTTTTACGCCCTCACGGCAAACCATTAGGCCATTAGGGGCATGTTCCCGGATTTTAACCCAACTTTATAGATGAGATACACAAGTGTATGCGTGTTTAGGTGGTATCAGCCATCTGCCCTTATGGCAGAATGACCGAGGTCTTTTACGTGCCACTGTGGTGACACGGGGGTGGGAGATGGATACCGTCTCTGGCGTCTGCACATAAAGTTGACCCGTGTCCGTCCCGGCCCGGATTCATAGCGCAGAATGTCATATCCAAATAATTTATTGTTTTAAAAGCATTGCTTGTATGTGGTGTCAATATGCTTGTGCTTGGTGGAGAATTCATTTGTTATATCCGCGTCTTCAAGCTTGATAAGCCCTATATAAACAACACTTTTTCATCCGCAACACCGCTAGTCTCAAAAACAGATAGAGTAAATAATGCAATTTTATGTCGTTAATGTGAACCTCCCTGTTTTCTCTGTCAGCAATATTTCCAATGTCATGCGGTTTTTCAATTCAACACACTTCTCTTTCACACAACCCAGACACAACACATCATTTCAAGTTTTCACTCAGCTCAAGCTGCACAGCACAGCACAGCACAGCACAGTTAAAAGTCTCAGTTGTAATCCAACGTGTTATCATAAACATTCCAACACAGGATCTCCTCACGGTTTTACCACATGTATCCCCACACATTTCCCACTGCCTGCGACAACCTATCACCTTGCAATCCAAACAAGTTTGCCTCCCGAGATGAGGGGGACGAGAGGCTTTTCCTCCCAAAGATCTGTCAGCGAACTGACGTCGTCAAAGACAGGTCTCGCTTTGATAGGTGCAGGGAGAGGTGTCTGTGGAATGTGCCGCTACCCTTGATCCGGCTTATTGAGCTGTGTGTGTGTGTGTGTGTGTGTGTGTGTGTGTGTGTGTGTGTGTGTGTGTGTGTGTGTGTGTGCGTTCGTTCGTTCGTTCGTGCGTGCGTGCGTGCGTGCGCGCGCGCGAGTGTGTGTGTGTGTGTGTGTGTGTGTGTGTGTATGTGTGTGTATGTGTGTGTGTGTGTGTGTGTGTGTATGTGTATGTGTGTGTGTGTAGGTGTGTGTGTGTGTGTGTAGGTGTGTGTGTGTGTGTGGTGTGTGTGGTGTGTGTGTGTGTGTGTGTGTGTGTGGTGTGTGTGGTGTGTGTGGTGTGTGTGTGTGTGTGTGTGTGGTGTGTGTGTGTGTGTGTGTGTGTGTGTGTTCGTTCGTTCGTGCGTGCGTGCGTGCGTGCGCGCGCGCGAGTGTGTGTGTGCGTGCGTGCGCGCGCGCGAGTGTGTGTGTGTGTGTGTATGTGTGTGTATGTGTGTGTGTGTGTGTGTGTGTAGGTGTGTGTGTGTGTGTGTGTGTGTGTGTAGGTGTGTGTGTGTGTGTGTGTGTGTTTGCGTGTGTGTGTGTGTGTAGGTGTATGTGTATGTGTGTTTGTGTGTGTGTAGGTGTATGTGTGTGTGTGTGTGTGTATGTGTGGGTGTGTGTGTGTGTGTGTGTGTGTGTGTGTGTATGTGACACGGAGTTTGGGCAGCAATACACCATTTTGTCCGTGTTGTTGATCGGTCAAAAGGTCTCAGAACTCTGGTGTAAAATATTGTTAATACGTTTTTGTTTTCTCCTTGCAATTGGAGATTTACATATCAAGCTGTGATCTGAACGTTTTGATTCAAACACACCATTCTGTTTAGCCTAGGAATGTTTTCAGATGAATAGAATGCAGCCAACTTTCTTTTCTCGAAAAAGGTGTGTGAGTAAGTTTAAGACTCAGGACTTTCGTTTTTGTTGAAGTGTTAAAAGTAACCGACTTGTATCAGTGTCATGTGCTATTTCTGTAGAAATACCTGTATGATCTCGGATGCAGCATTCATGATAAAACGTTTGGCTATATTTTTAGTTGACTATTATATATATACGGGTTATATATATATACAAAGTAACCTTTCGGTGCCGATATAATTTGTAAAAACGGCCAGCCTTTGCAGAAGCATTCACACAAGCATGAACAGGGAAGTCTGTCGTCGTTTGGGCTTGAAAGCTGAAAGCTAGCACTCCTTTTCTACACTGAGTCAAACAAAGAAATATTACGACCTGGGAACGTCCGAGATTAAAGGTGGGAATGATGGAGAATTAATGGTGAACGCTTTTACAGGCTTGATCCAGATTGCTGCACAGTCCATTCTACTCTAACTTTATTGATGAAGCGTTCTGATAATTCTGGTTCTTTCTTTGATTTGACTGTGTTAACTTACTAGCCCATCAACCAAAGCTTACACATACAGAAATATACACAGACACCTATCATTATCGTAAACATACAGACATTCAGACAGAGTCATAGTTTAAATGAATTCAGCCATTTCTTTTTTAAGAAAACCTTTACATGCTATCAGATGACTCACACGCACACTCATTCATGCTGTTTTACACACATATATTCCACATATATTCCAAGATTTAATTATTTTCACAATTTTGTTTTGTTTTTTTAACCGTTTACATCCAAGCATCACAGACAAATTGACTGAACAAGTAAATATTTTGTGTGGAATATGCTTGAGTCGAGTATGGATTTATTTTGGACACTCAAACAAATTGAAACTCAACTACACTGATGCGTTCACGCCAAACAATTTGCACAATCCATTTCCATGGTTAACACCACTGTGTGTGTGTCTTTCTTCTGTTCAGTTCAGTTTAAAGTGTATGACAACCGAATCTGAATTACACAACAAACAAACAAAACAAAACAAAAAAACACACACAAAAAACAAAAACAGACAAACAAACAAGTAAGGTAAGTTTATGGAATATTCCACTATGAACAAAACGAAACATTTTATGATGGGATTTCATTTGATGGTGAGCCAAAACCACGGATGATAACTTAGCCATATCTGTATTGTGCATGCAGTTACATCACAGACATTAAACACAGGCACAGACAGAGAGAAAGACAGGCAGGCAGGCAGGCAGACAGACAAACAGACAGACCATGATCCAGAGATACAGACACACACAAAGACAGACACCCAACAAATCAGTCAGACACAGAAACACCCAGACACAGACAGACACGGACACATGCAAAAACACCCAGAGACAGACACAGAAACACCCAGACACAGACAGACACAGACACAGAAACACCCAGACACAGACAGACACAGACACAGAAACACCTAGACACAGACAGACACAGACACAGACAGACACAGAAACACCTAGACACAGACAGACACAGACACAGAAACACCCATGCAGAAACAGACAGACACAGACACATGCAGAAACACCCAGAGACAGACAGACACAGACACAGAAACACCCAGACACACTGAGACAGACAGACGCACACACGCACGAACGCATGTACATGCACACACACACACACACACACACACACACACACACACACACACACACACACACACACACACACACACACACACACGACACACACACACACACACACACACACACACACACACACACACACACACACACACACACACACACACACACACTGTGTTGTACGACTTGAAAAAAATTAAGAAAATTAGGCCTTGAAAGAGTTGGAGTCTTAAAACGGCGGTAAATTTACAGAGGATATGATCAACAATTCTCCAGACAAAAAACACAATCTTCAAAAGGAGGAAGTCTTAAATTATAGGGGGTCTTAAAATCGGGGTTTCGCTGTACTTTGTGTCAAAGTTTGCATTTGTGGTTTAGTACACTGTATGTCAGTGCGTATTATGTAAACCTAAGCCTATATATATATTTTTGGTGCCAGACAGTGCGAGTGTGTGTGTGGTATCCGAAGTCTTTGTTGTGGAGGAGAGACACTAATGAGTGTGGGGAAGGGGAAGGGGGATATGTGATGGGGGGGGGGGGGGGAAGCGAACGGGATGCTCGTGCTCTGTGCACCAGACTTCTCCGTCGTCAGCCTTCCCCCCGGAGATGACAGACAAGCCTGGAGCTCTCTACCTCCTCCCTCATTATCCCCCACCCCCATATCCCCCACCCCCATATCCCCCCAAACCCCAAATGCCTAGCTTATTTATTCTTTTTTCTCCTTACTTTGTGTTCCAACAAAAACGGCCACTGAACCTCACACACACACACACACACACCCACACACACAAACACAAACACACAAACAAACAAACACACACACACACACACACACAAACACACACACACACACACACACACACACAAACAAACAAACAAACAAACAAACAAACACACACACACACACACATACAAACATACACACACACACACACACACACACACACACACAATCATACGCTTGCACGCACGATAAATTGATACATCGATAAATTAACAGATCTATAAAAAAAATATAGATAAACTGAACATGGATAAAAAACGAACAGAAAAGTAAATTGTAAAGAAAATAGATTAAACGACATCGATAAATAAAAGGCAAATAAATAGATTATCAAATAAATAAATAAATGAATAATCAAATAATCAGTTACGTGAACAGATAACTGAACAGATAAATAATTAGAGGAATAATTAGGTAAAAAAATAGATGAATCAATGAATAAACAAATAAACAGGTAAGTAAACAGCTAAGGAAACAGATAAATGAACAAATAAATAATTAGATGAATAATTAGATAAACAAATACATGAATACATGAATACATGAATAGATAGATCAATAGATACAAAGGCTGGTTGATCGAAACAAAGACACACGAACAAGTGCATGATCTTTGGAAATGCACATGGTCACCCAGCTGCATGTTTGAGTGGGTGGATGTTATTCTACATAAAATTGTGCATACAAATATATTCATAATCGTATAACAATAAAGTAGTGACTGGTTGATAACAATAGCCTAATATTCGTTTCAATATTCGTTTGCAAAATTGTGCTTTGATGTGTCAGTGAAACATCACACTGCACGGCTTTCGGGAGGACAAACAAACAAACAAACAAACAAAAACAAAAACCACTCAACAAAAAACATACAAAATCAACAACATACAAACTATGAAGTTGAACAAAAAGCGAAGGAATAACCAGGTGATTCAATAATCTAAGGAGAACAATTTGTGTGTGGGTGGTCTTTATAGGTGCATGACTTCCTTCAATAATTAGTGTTTTCAGAACGTCCGAGAAGTAACGCTGTGAATGCGCGGAAAGAAAAGTCCGGTAAATAAAAGTGTATTACTCACAATTCTTGTGATAAATTAAAAACATTAAAAAGGTTATTCTTTTTTTTCTATTTCTTCTGCTGAAAATACGGTTTTTGTGGTAACAGCGATGCAAGAGAGGCCCCGTTAAGAATAATTTCTCGCTATGAATGTTTCTTTTATCTCCTTCTGTATTTCTTCTGCTAAAAGTATACGCGAGTAAACGTAATGTATAAGAAGAGTGCATAGATAACAATAATTGTCCACTCGTATTGTCCTGTGTTTTCCTTCTTTTCGCTTTAGTTGCTCCCCTGTATAAGTGCAATGTGTCGTAACAACGGTTTAAAAGAAACAAGAATTTCTCACTCAGAATGTTATGTTTTCGTCTTCTCCTTTTCTATAATTTCTACTGAGAGTACGGTTGTATACTCATCAACAGGGACGGAAAAAAGTCTCCAAAACAAAACATTTTCACTCCGACATAGATTTTTCTTTTTCTGTTTTTTCTTATCCTGAACACTTTGTTGCTTAATAATGTAGCTTCTCCCGCCGTGAAAACATAATTTTACGCATCGTTATCAAGTTCTCGCTCTGTTGCGTGTCACGCTCAAGTGACCTTCAAGCTAGCGTCGCTTCCCGAAAAGAGCAGACAGCAAAGTAAAACACAAATAATGCTTACGAAAACTGAACATGAAATTGTCCGTGTCCTTGTTTGTATAGCTTCTCAAAACTTGTATCAGGTTCGCCAGCTTATTTCCCTCATTTGTGGTAAACAGATGCCTAAAAAAAAAGGCGTATCCGAGTTTTAGTGCTTGCGTCATCGCCAAAATGTCACGTATGTTTGTTTTTCCTCTCACCTTTTTGTGTCTGTGTGACACTTTCATGTTTGTTTGTTATTTTTAAGTTATAATTTGTATTCTAAGCCTAAGCTATATACATTTGATATGATACTTGGAGTTGTATTGTATCATATTTTATATTAATTCAAAATAATAATTCGATTTTTTTTTTTTGTTTTTTTGTTTAATTTTTTTTATTCAATTAATAAAACACTAGATAACAAACATGGTATTTTCTGTTTGCACACATACTCTCTCATTTACATGCGGTTCAGAAAAACTTGTACATTATACAAAAGGACTAAAAATAGTCATACGTGAAAAAAATATACGTGTCAACATGTGTAGCATCAAAATGATCATATGTCATCATATATTGATCTTTTTTTTTTAAACAATATTCGCATCATAATGTATGGCTGTCTTTACATTATATCAAAGAAAATAAACAATAGTTTGTTTTTAATTAATAAAACTTCAGACTAACGAAATCTCAAAACAACATGATTTCCAAAAATAATTTCCAGTGTTAATCGTGAATCGGTTTTTTTAAAAATGCTTACGCACATCTTTGCGATTAAAATAATGTGATTAATCTTCTTCATATTTTTGCTGTTACTTTTTATACCAAAAAGCACATCTGTAACATTCAACCTAATTCTTTCACCAATGTTTACTAAAATGTACATTTCAATATATTTCCAAAACCTGAGCACTGTTGGGCACTCAAAGAAAAAATGCTCCAATACATCAAGTTCATCCTTACAATATGTACAGTTTTTATCAGCCTTCACTTTCATTTTACACAATAAAATATTAGTTGGATAAATGTTTTGCAATATTTTCCAATGCAATACACGTAATCGAACTTCACTAGTGACAGTGGCTGCTAAGTTCCAATTCTTTTCGTCAATTTCAAATCCTAATTTTCTTCTCCAAAATCCTTCTGAACAGGGTTGGCTGTATTGTTTTCCTACCAGAATCTTTCGAATTTCTTTTACTGATTTAACTTTTTTCCCACAGAAGGTCGGAATGTCACAGACTGAACAATTTACATCGTTTATATCGACATTTCTTAAAAGGAGATGTACAGCTATTCGAACAACATTGTACTCAAGCAATCTATTTGCAGTGTAGCCAGTTCTTTCACACACAACAATTCGAGTTGTATTGTATCTTATTTTCTATTCATCTTGAATTATATGTCTATTTGAATTGTATTGTATTGCATTTTAATTAATTTTATTTGTATTCGTATTCTCTACATGCTTTCTTTTCCACGTTCCCTTCAGGACATCATAGTTGGGTTATGTTTTTCTTCCCCGTCATTGCATGAAATATTAATTGCTTGGCTGCTAAATTGCTAGCTGGCCTGATGTATTGATGTTTTTGATCGATTGACTTTTTCGCTTGATGGCAAAACCGAATCTCTGTCAATATGACATCTTAAACTTGATTTTTCAACGAGTATCTTTTCAATTTTTTCTGTTGTCTTGTTCGTTCATTCATTCAATTATCCATTCATGTATTCATTCATTTATTCATTCATGTATTCATTCATTCATTCATTCACTCATTCATTCATGCAGTCAGTCTGTCATTCCGTCGTTCCGTCAGTCAATCAGTCAGTCAGTCAGTCAGTCATTTTAAAAATTATTTTTATAAATTGAGTCATTTACTTTGTTTTCATTTCTTTATCGTTGATATATTCATATTATATGTATGCTGGAGACAGTTGTCCTACATATATGTTCACATGTTGATGGGCGATTTATGGATCATTCCGCGGATCCGGCCATATATTTAATTGTACTGCAACTTTTGAAAATCGAACTAAAGATGATGTTCCCCTTGAGAAACAACAAGAACAGAAATAAATACAATCTATGAAACAAAACCAACAACAACAAAGCAAAACAGCGTCTTAATCAAGCCGAGCTCCATAACAATGACAATTAATTACATCAACGTAAATAGGGGAACGGTTTCCGATGGCAAACTATTCTGGGTTCGAGTCCCAATTTGTTCATTGGCTTTATATTTTTCTGTGATGGCAATACTCCATATGCAACACAAACCAGACAGACAGACAGACAGACAGACAGACAGTCAAACAGACATACATACAGGGAGACAGACAGACAGACAGACAGACAGACAGACAGACAGTCAAACAGACATACAGACAGAAGGGCTCTCTCATCCTCTCTCTCTCTCTGTCTCTCTCTCTCTCTTTCTCTCTCTCTTTCTCTCTCTCTTTCTCTCTCTCTCTCCCCACCCCTAAACCCCTTCTTTCTCTTACTCACTCACTCACTCACTTACTCACTTGCACACGCCTCAATATTTGTGCCACCCACCTCACCCTTCGTCGAAACAGCAACGGCAGGGAGGTGTGTTTTTCGAGTCATCTTGGAAGCAAACACATCGAGTCTTTGAGGCCTCCTGGCAGTGCATTCAGACCGAGTTTTACAACCAGCGCAGCACCAGAACTCAGAGAGAGAGGGAGTCATTTATGACGGCAATAATGAGCAAGGTGCCTCATGCAGCGAATTGTCAAAACACGGCCAGCGATGAGAGAGGAGGGAATCTAGATTACTGCCCCTGCTGCTCATTCTCTCCCTTGGGACGCTCTTCTGAAATGGAGGAGGTGCAAGGGAGGTAACTCCACGTGGACGACTGCGATGTTGTGATGTGTTATTATTGTGAGCAACACTACACGGGAAAAGAATGAAACAGTTTGGATATATCATCAATACGAAAGGAAGTTGAAGACGAGATGAGACAATGTTGCACATTCTCAATATTTTTACAATTTTCTTATTCTCGGGTGAAAGGTTTGTTCAAACTTATAACCTCAATCCGTCACCAATTCTGTATTCTGTAGTCCGGTTAGTATCCATGCTCACATTTGAGTAGAAATGACTGACTCGTTAAATTTGTTTAAAAAGATCCAACAGTGTGTCTCATTTCTCCGTTCTTAACAAATTTTGAATCATTGAACAAGTCCTCGAATATTTACTTGGAAATATTACATAGCATGACACAATATCCGGGATTACTAGCCACGGATAAGTTGACCATTTGTTTTAAGAGAAATATTAGCCTAGCCTATTAGCATAGACCTAGTT
>NC_090253.1:10033781-10038781 GCF_037325665.1 Littorina saxatilis
GAAAGGGTATCATCACACCGTGAAATCATCTAGCCGGTTTTCATCTGAACTGTTCAGCGATTGTTCCATAACTTTTGTATTCACGACCGCGCTATACTCGACCCTCTCAATTCTCACTGTGAAATCAGTCATAGCACTGGTTTTCACCTGAACTGTTCAGCGATTGTTTCATGACTTTTGTATTGACAACCGCGCTATACTCGACCCTCGGAGTTCCCGGCATTTTTTCAATCCAGATCGCCAAGCACGTGCTAACTGTGAGGCGATAAGACTGCAGCGAGATAGGCGTGTAAGTAAAGTTAAATGTAACAAGTAGCCAAGGTGGGTCACTTGATAAGGAGCGCCAGTCTTGGACATGGAGGAATTTGGGTCAGCGTGCACTTTGTTAGGGTGAGATTAGCAATGTTCACGTGCGATTGATGGGCACTATGGGTAATTTTTACCAGTGGGACTGACAGCGACTGATTTAGTGTGAAATTAGTAGCACATGCAACGCTGAGTGACAGTTAGACTTTGTTTTTTGTACTTGGTGTTCGTAAGATGTGAATAAAAAATTAGAGTCTCAATCTCAACAATAAACAATGAATTACAGAATACATAAATGCAAGAGATAGATAAATAAAAAACAAAATAAATAAAAACTAACCAACACATTAAGATACTACCTCACTGACTTACTAATTCAATTACCAACCAAGTAATCAACCTACTAACAACTAATGAACAACAACAACAGCAGCATAATAAAAAAAAAAACAATTGCAGCTGCTACTGCTGCTACTACCATCTACAGCCACTACAATCGTTTCGTCGAAATAGTGATCTTTTTACCCTTTTTTCTTGTCTTTCTGTCTTCTTCTTTTTTTTTTTGGGGGGGGGGGGGGGGATCACAAAAGCGTGAGGTTACAAAATGACGTTCCTCCTCTCCTCACCTAACCCCTCCTCACGTTTCGTCTTCTTCAATATCCTTGTTTTTTGTTTCTTTTTTTTGTTGTTTAACCGTCTGAGCCAATTATAAACACATGATGATGAATTTGTCTTATCTCCCAAAAATTGCGCCGGGCCGGAAGAATAATAACACCTTTCTGTGCAGCACACGGCAGAGTCCCAGCAAAGATGTTCTTGGCTACGCTGGAATATCTTTGGTCCCAGTTCAGGCAGTGTTTTGGTTTTTCGCCGCCACAAAATGGCCGCCTCTTATCACACGGTGTAGGAAGACAAACGCCTTGCGTCTCATCCGGCTAATCACTCCTCTCGACCCTTGCGCCATTCGTCTTTCTCTTCCGCGACATAATCTTCCGCCTGCATCGAGTCTGGAGTGTTTAGGTACAGCACTAGGGGAGCTAATCGTGGCGGCCATCTTGGGGTACCTGTCCCTGCGGTTCCGGTCTGGGATTTTCTTCATGTTTACCTGTGGTTTAAGAAAGAGAGAGAGAGAGAGAGAGAGAGAGAGAGAGAGAGAGAGAGAGAGAGAGAGAGAGAGAGAGAGAGAGAGAGAGAGCGAGAGAGAGAAAGAGAGAGAAAGAGAGAGGGAGAGAGTAAAGAGAAATATAAGGCCAAAAAAAAAAATTGTCTGTTTAGGGTAACCCGACCGACCCTATCGATTTGGCGCCGACCCAAAAACTTTTTTTTGATTTCAAAAAAAAAAAAAAAAAAAAAGAGGTAAAAATGCTAAAAAGAGACATTTGGCGTTTCTTTCTCTCCCTTTCTCTCTGTTTTATTTATACGTTAGTTTTGAAACATGTATTCATCAAATATAAGAAGTGAATGTTCAGCCAACATAGCATTTACACCCAAAAAAAAAACCAAAAAAAAACAAAAAAAAAACTTTACCTACCTACCGACCCTACTTTTTTTGGTCATGTTACCCTAAACAGACAATTTTTTTTTTGGCCTAAGAGGAAATACGCTTATTGTTGGTGCTTCCTGTAGTTGGTAGTTGTTCAAGTTTTTCTGTTGAGCATTAGTAGTGTTGTTTTTGCTTTAATAAACATAAACACTAAGACGAGTGTGGGGAAGAATGAAATAACTTTACAGTTGTTGAAAAGAAAGGAAGAAAGGAAGAAAAAGAAAGGAAGAAAACTCTTTCCATTCTTGTCACCCCCCTCCCCCTCCCCCTCCCCCCTCCCTCCCTATCTCCACACACACGCAGTCTCACACAAAAAAACCGACACCATTTTCCATGAATCTACACGTAGCACGGCAACCATTTAGACTCTTCCCAGCATGCACCAGCTGCAGGTCTTCCGTCACCTGCCTGTCGGAGCTTCCCCGCGCATGCCAGCTTTCCCGCTTCCGCCGAGGCGCTCTGGTGTGTTTTACGAGTGTCAAAAAATTAATATGCTTTGATAGCGATCTTTCAGGGCGAGCCCATGCAACGAAGGGGAGAGAGGCGAAGGCAGGGTGAGTTTATCGTCTGCTTTTCAACAGCGGCCATCCTGTTTTTACAGGCCGCGGACTGTGCAGGAAGCAGATACGGGAATTGACGATGTACGGAAATAACTCTGTCGGGATTGCATGGGTTGTGAAAGAGTGAATACTCCTGCTTTCATTGAGGCAAACTTTCCACACGTGCTCCTTGTCCACGTGTTTTAGACACACCCCTTGACGGGCGCAGTGGCGTGGTGGTAAGACGTCGTCCTCCTAATCGAGAGGTCGTGAGTTCGAATCCCGGTCGCTGCCGCCTTGTGGGAAGAGTGGAGATTTTTCCGATCTCCCAGGTCAACTTCTGTGCAGACCTGCTAGTGACTTAACCCGCTTCGTGTGTACACGCATGCACAAGACCAAGTGCGCACGGAAAATAACCTGTAATCCATGTCAGAGTTCTGTGGATTACAGAAACACGAAAATACCCAGCATGCCTCCCCCGAAATCGGCGTATGCTGCCTGAAGGGCGGGGTAAAAACGGGCATACACGTAAAAATCCACTCGTGCTTAAAACATAAGTGAACGTGGGAGTCTAAGCCCATGAACGAAGAAGAAGAAGAAGAAGAAGAAGAAGAAGACACACCCCTCGCTAGTGATTGGCCCCTCAAATGTTCGTCCAAGTAAAAAGTAACCCGTACAAACCCGACACAGTTGTTTTCGGAATTCGTCAATTGAGTCAAGGGAAAACCTCAATTGAGTCAAGGGAAAACCTCAATTGAGTCAAGGGAAAACCTCAATTCAGTCAAGGGAAAACCTCAATTGAGTCAAGGGAAAACCTCAATTGAGTCAAGGGAAAACCTCAATTGAGTCAAGGGAAAACCTCAATTGAGTCAAGGGAAAACCTCAATTGAGTCAAGGGAAAACCTCAATTGAGTCAAGGGAAAACCAGTGCCTGGCCTGTCCAAAAACACCTCCCGCTGGAGGCATTTTGCAACCGTGAAGATAAAGAGGGACATTTTTTCTCTGCGCGCGCCGCCAGCAAGCAGGATGTCCCAGAACTGAATGTACTGTGTACAGACGATGTACTGAAATTACTCTGTTGGGATATTGTATGACTGAGAACAAGCTGAAGCTGAACAGTGAGAAGACGGAGGCCCTTCTCGTTGGAACACGACAGAAGATTGCTACCCTCACTGTGACCGACCTCCAGCTGGATGACGCGACTTTTCCTTTCTCCCCTGCTGTCAAGAGCCTTGGCGTCTTTCTCGACTCCACTCTCTCCATGCAGACACACATCTCCTTCATCATCAAGACCTGCTTTTTCCACCTACGACGCATCGCCTCCATCCGTCGCTACCTCACCCACGACGCCTGTGTCAAGCTGGTTGTCTCCCTCATCTTCAGTCGTCTGGACTACTGCAACTCCCTTCTGGCTGGCCTCCCCGCCTCATCCATTCATGGCCTACAACGAGTCCAGAACGCCGCTGCCAGGCTGACGTTGAGGAAGACGAAGCGAGACCACATCACCCCCCTACTTCGCTCCTTGCACTGGCTCCCTGTCAACACCCGAATCTCCTACAAACTGTCCACTCTGGTCTACAAGTGTCTCAACGACTCTGCTCCCGAGCACCTTCAATCCTCCCTGGACCTGTACACCCAGCCCACCGACCGTCCCCTTCGTTCTGCTGCTGACCCTCTCCGCCTCCACATCCCTCGCTCGAAACTCGCATCTGCTGGTCAGCGTGCATTTCCCTCCGCGGGCCCCTCCGTCTGGAACTCCCTGCCGCTTGAGCTTCGCCAGAGCCCCTCTCTTGACGCGTTCAAGAGTAGGTTGAAGACTCAGTTCTTCCCGTAGCTGGCTGCGACTTTCATGTTCGACGTGATGTGTTATGCCCCAAAAGACATTCTTGTGCTGTGCTCTATGAGAGGTGTTTTCTTTGTGCTTAATATTATTTTGTTTGGACCTAGCTATTGATGTGTACATTGTTGTTAAACAGTTGTTTGTTGTATGTTTATCAGGGTTTGCTAGTGTGTGATAGGGTTCGTGTCCGTCTGTAGATGTTAGTTTCTTTGTTAGTCCTGTGTTGACAACTCTTCGACAAGCGCTTAGAACTGTACCCACGGAATACGCGCTATATAAGCTTCATATTGATTGATTGATGTGTATTAAAACGAACCAGAACAGAATCTGATACGCACGCACAAACAATTGACTCAGGGTTAGTGAGGCCATTCCGTGGGGTGTGCTGTCATGCGTGTGATAACTACACCACAAGGTGTTACTTAGCTTATTTATTACAAGTACGAGCATTAAGGACACACGGAAATGTAAACCTGGGCTATGACTTCGATCGCAATAGCTCTTTTGTGATGGAAAGAGCTGCAATTCGTAGATATGCATTTCATTTTTGCATATCAGATTGTGTGTAACTGTCTAATGCCTTTTCAAAACCAATTCTAAATATGTGTTATATTTTTCAACAGACTATTTTTACCTGAATTGCCATGGTCCCCATTTTGTTTAAAACACGTGTCCACGCTTTGAGTGCACCCTACCTATTTACAAATTTCACCAACATTTGATAAAAGCTCGGATATCTCCAAAAGACATATTGTATATTATCTAAAGGACC
>NC_090253.1:10041281-10058781 GCF_037325665.1 Littorina saxatilis
GTGTGTGTGTGTGTGTGTGCGCATATATATGTATCTGTGTGTGTGTGTGTGTTTGTGTGGGTTTGTTTGTTGATTGTTGATTGTTGTTGTTGTTGTTGTCGTCGTCGTTTTTTTATTCAAGCTACACAGATGACTGCCGGCACGCAGACCCCAGGAAATATCTTCTAGACATGCTTAACCTTTGCAGACCTTAGAAACGAGTTCTGGCTAGAGATGGTGAACCTGAAGGAGAAACTGTGGGGCCCAGCGGAGTCCCTGCGGCGAATTACAGACTTCGACTGATCAACAACGTTGACAGCTTATCATGGAGGCTGGAACGCAGAAGAAGAACAAGGAGGTTTGACGTGCAGCGTTCAGGACAGGTGACGTTTGACGTTGATCTGTCTGTCTAGCTGTGCTCTCGTATCATCGTTCTCCTTGTCTCTGACTGCTGGGCGAGAGTGTTGTGGTGAGGCCGTGCTGCACTGTCTGGCTCCACTCCGGTCGTTGTGAGACTGCAGCTTCCCTGGTGATCAACGCCTTCAGGTGAAGATACATCTTTCTTTCTTTATTTGGTGTTTAACGTCGTTTACAACCGTTCAAGGTTATATCGCGACGGGGTGAAGATACATGTTTTAACGCCCTCACGGTGAAACCTTTTGGGGCATGTTCCCGGGGGAAACCCCGACGTTAGATGATGTTCCAACAATTAACAAAGGGGAGAAAGACGCTGCAAAGGAGAGAAGGCTGTCGTGCTCCAGCTTCAAGCCGCTAAGAGGCCGGAGGTTGGTGCCATGTAGAATCCTATCTTACGGACATCTTTATAGATCAGGTGGAGTCTGCCTGTGGGACAGCTTTGTCTGGACGAATTCACCGCAGAGGAGATTTGTGGGGATCCGGCCACCATCCGTTCGTACAACATGACGCTAGCGCAAACTTCGCCCTTGTTCAGCAGTGTGTCCCGGGCCCGGGACGGCGCTTTGCAGGGACTTAGTGCTTTTACTTCAGCAAACTCGGGCTGAATTGTAGTCTTTTAAAGTTATAAACTGAGGTTGAGATACTGCGCTAAGGCAACTGATACAGCAATTTCAAAGCCTGTACAGACTGTGCGCGAAATAGATTAAAGAAACAGCCACATTGAATGTCATGCACTGACGTCAGATAGTTCCAGATCTTTGCGGCAGTCTTCCAGCGTTGTTCTGCTCTCCGAGACCTGGTTTTTCTTACATCCAGCTCGCCCCAGCTTCTGTTTGTACAAACCAAACTTGAAACAAGAGCTCTTCTTATTTTTATTATGGACACTAACCACGGTAACACCATGATTGGTGGTGTTGGAATGACCGCCCTGTCGATGTGTTTCAACGCCGAGAGGCGGATACTGCTTGTCAGTGCGCGGCAGTTTCTTCTCGCCCTCGTCTCCTCTCGCGAAGAAGTGGAGGTTGGTCTTGGAGAAGGTGATCCGCTTCCTCAGCTGCTCTCTCGTGACGAGGTTGTCGTGGTAAGTGGTGAACTTGGAGGCGATGACGGTAATGGGCAACGCCATGACGATGACACCACACAGCGCACACAGCACCCCTATCAGCTTGCCCGTCACGCTGACCGGAACCACGTCACCGTAGCCCACCGTCGTCATGGTGATGATGGCGTACCACATGCCTGAGAGCACGGAGGAGAAGGAGAAGGTTTCTGACACCAGCTCCGCCAGCCAGACCGAGGCACCGAACATAGTTGCCAGGGACAATACGCAAACTGCAAGCATGACGAACACCTTCAGACTGGCTCGCGTCGACAGCAACAGAATCTGGTGGGTAAAGAAAGGAGTATTTTTTTTTAAATTGGGTCATAAGTGTTTGTCATTCTGTCTGCTTAAAAGACCACTGGGTCGACATACTAGACAATGTCACGTTTTGTTTAAATTGGGTCATAAGTGTTTGTCATTCTGTCTGCTTAAAAGACCACTGGGTCGACATACTAGACAATGTCACGTTTTGTTTTGTCAATGATTTAACGTTCCAATAACTTACAATTCTTGTGCAGTTGTGAGTTGTTGTTGGTTGTTATTTTTTTTTTTATATATTTTGTTTTTATAAAGAAAGGGGTATAAAGCTTCACCGCATCGCCAAGATAGGTGCTGACGGTTTGATAGCGGAAGAATTGCTCTACAATATGATACGATTCAACGCAGCAACAAAATCTGGAAAACAAGATATAAACCATGAAAATGTAAATCCAAAAACATATATTCGTGACTGTAACGTAATGTTGTCAATAACACCGTTCCAACAACTTACCTGTCTTGTTTTTTGATTCATGAAAATGTACTCAGCAGAAACATGGACAATACAAAAAGAACAATCTGGTGAGCAGAGAAAGGTGTGGAAAGCTTCACTGCACTCACCAAGATCAGTGGCGATGGTTTGATAGCGGGAGAATAGCTGTGCACTGAAGATAATATCATTCAACACATCTACAACATCCCCCGAAAGTGGCGTATGGCTGCCAAAATGGCGGGGTAAAAACAGTCGTACACGTAAAACCGTGAGAGTTTCAGCCCATGAACGAAGAAGAAGAAGAACTCATCAACCTAATATGGAGAGCAGACAAAGGGGTAGAACACGTCATTGCTACGTAAAAGACCTCGGTTATTTTGCTAAAAGTGCAGGTGGTTTATTACACCTAAACACGCACAAACCTGAGAAGCGCGACTCTGTTGCTGCTAGCTTTCCACTGGGAGGAAGCGACCCGAATTTCCATGCGATGGTTCAATAAAGTAATGAAAATGAAAATGAAAAACAAGGCCTCTTACCTTCATGGTGTCGAAGTTCTTGGCCAGGTAGAAAATCCTCATCACCCTCAGCACAGACAGCGCGTAGAAGAAGAGAAGGGCGTTGAACTCGCTTCTGCTGTAGGTGACCTTCCCCACAAGCAGCACCCTCTCCAGCAGGATGCTCAAGCCGTTGTGAACGATCAGCAGCAGGTCGAACCAGTTCTTGGCTTGCTGCAGGAAGTGACGTTTTTGAGGACACGTGGCGAGGCGGGTCGTGAACTCCAAGACGAAGAATACCAAGATGGCTTCCTGTACGTTCCGGAGCCATGGAGACGGGAGGCTGGCCGAGTACTCGTCCATGAAGGTCATCTGTGTCTGCTCGACCTGCTGAGTGATGTTGAAGTAGGCGAGGTAGTCGTAGAAGCGCGAGTGGAACTCCCTGAACGTCATGGACGTCTCGAGAGTACACAGCAACACGGACATGAACACCACTGAGAAGAACACCACGCTCCACATCTGTGAGATCACAAACACACGTTGGAGAAACGGCTGTACTTAAAGAACAAGTCGCGTAAGGCGAAAATACAATATTTAGTCAAGTAGCTGTCGAACTCACAGAATGAAACTGAACGCACCGCTCATGGCAAAGGCAGTGAAATTGACAAGAAGAGCGGGGTAGTAGTTGCGCTAAGAAGGATAGCACGCTTTTCTGTACCTCTCTTTGTTTTAACTTTCTGAGCGTGTTTTTAATCCAAACATATCATATCTATATGTTTTTGGAATCAGGAACCGACAAGGAATAAGATGAAAGTGTTTTTAAATTGATGTCGACAATTTAATTTTGATAATAATTTTTATATATTTAATTTTCAGAGCTTGTTTTTAATCCGAATATAACATATTTATATGTTTTTGGAATCAGCAAATGATGGAGAATAAGATAAACGTAAATTTGGATCGTTTTATAAATTTTTATTTTTTTTTACAATTTTCAGATTTTTAATGACCAAAGTCATTAATTAATTTTTAAGCCACCAAGCTGAAATGCAATACCGAAGTCCGGGCTTCGTCGAAGACTACTTGACCAAAATTTCAACCAATTTGGTTGAAAAATGAGGGCGTGACAGTACCGCCTCAACTTTCACGAAAAGCCGGATATGACGTCATCAAAGACATTTATAAAAAAAATGAAAAAAACCTATGGGGATTTCATACCCAGGAACTCTCATGTCAAATTTCATAAAGATCGGTCCAGTAGTTTAGTCTGAATCGCTCTACACACACACACACACACACACGCACAGACAGACAGACACACATACACCACGACCCTCGTTTCGATTCCCCCTCGATGTTAAAATATTTAGTCAAAACTTGACTAAATATAACAAGTCGCGTAAGGCGAAAATACAATATTTAGTCAAGTAGCTGCCATTTTTCAGCAAGACCGTATACTCGTAGCATCGTCAGTCCACCGCTCATGGCAAAGGCAGTGAAATTGACAAGAAGAGCGGGGTAGTAGTTGCGCTAAGAAGGATAGCACGCTTTTCTGTACCTCTCTTTGTTTTAACTTTCTGAGCGTGTTTTTAATCCAAACATATCATATCTATATGTTTTTGGAATCAGGAACCGACAAGGAATAAGATGAAAGTGTTTTTAAATTGATTTGGACAATTTAATTTTGATAATAATTTTTATATATTTAATTTTCAGAGCTTGTTTTTAATCCGAATATAACATATTTATATGTTTTTGGAATCAGCAAATGATGGAAAATAAGATAAACGTAAATTTGGATCGTTTTATAAATTTTTATTTTTTTTTACAATTTTCAGATTTTTAATGACCAAAGTCATTAATTAATTTTTAAGCCACCAAACTGAAATGCAATACCGAAGTCCGGGCTTCGTCGAAGATTACTTGACCAAAATTTCAACCAATTTGGTTGAAAAATGAGGGCGTGACAGTGCCGCCTCAACTTTCACGAAAAGCCGGATATGACGTCATCAAAGACATTTATCAAAAAAATGAAAAAAACGTATGGGGATTTCATACCCAGGAACTCTCATGTCAAATTTCATAAAGATCGGTCCAGTAGTTTAGTCTGAATCGCTCTACACACACACACACACACACACACGCACGCACATACACCACGACCCTCGTTTCGATTCCCCCTCGATGTTAAAATATTTAGTCAAAACTTGACTAAATATAACAAGTCGCGTAAGGCGAAAATACAATATTTAGTCAAGTAGCTGTCGAACTCACAGAATGAAACTGAACGCAATGCAACGCAGCAAGACCGTAGCATCGTCAGTCCACCGCGCACGGCAAAGGCAGTGAAATTGACAAGAAGAGCGGGGTAGTACTTGCGCTGAGAAGGATAGCACGCTTTTCTGTACCTCTCTTCGTTTTAACTTTCTGAGCGTGTTTTTAATCCAAACATATCATATCTATATGTTTTTGAAATCAGGAACCGACAAGGAATAAGATGAAAGTGTTTTTAAATTGATTTCGAAAAAAAAATTTTGATAATAATTTTTATATATTTAATTTTTAGAGCTTGTTTTTAATCCGAATATAACATATTTATATGTTTTTGGAATCAGCAAATGATGGAGAATAAGATAAACGTAAATTTGGATCGTTTTATAAATTTTTTTTTTTTTTTACAATTTTCAGATTTTTAATGACCAAAGTCATTAATTAATTTTTAAGCCACCAAGCTGAAATGCAATACCGAAGTCCGGGCTTCGTCGAAGATTACTTGACCAAAATTTCAACCAATTTGGTTGAAAAATGAGGGCGTGACAGTGCCGCCTCAACTTTTACGAAAAGCCGGATATGACGTCATCAAAGACATTTATCAAAACAATGAAAAAAACGTTCGGGGATTTCATACCCAGGAACTCTCATGTCAAATTTCATAAAGATCGCTCCAGTAGTTTAGTCTGAATCGCTCTACACACACCCACACACACACACACACACACACACACACACACACACACACACACGCACATACACCACGACCCTCGTTTCGATTCCCCCTCGATGTTAAAATATTTAGTCAAAACTTGACTAAATATAACAAGTCGCGTAAGGCGAAAATACAATATTTAGTCAAGTAGCTGTCGAACTCACAGAATGAAACTGAACGCAACGCAACGCAGCAAGACCGTATACTTGTAGCATCGTGGAATTGACAAGAAGAGCGGGGTATTCGTTGCGCTGAGAAGGATAGCACGCTTTTCTGTACCTCTCTTCGTTTTAACTTTCTGAGCGTGTTTTTAATCCAAACATATCATATCTATATATTTTTGGAATCAGGAACCGACAAGGAATAAGATGAAAGTGTTTTTAAATTGATTTCGAAAGAAAAAAATTGATAATAATTTTTATATATTTAATTTTCAGAGCTTGTTTTTAATCCGAATATAACATATTTATATGTTTTTGGAATCAGCAAATGATGGAGAATAAGATAAACGTAAATTTGGATCGTTTTATAAATTTTTATTTTTTTTTACAATTTTCAGATTTTTAATGACCAAAGTCATTAATCAATTTTTAAGCCACCAAGCTGAAATGCAATACCGAACCCCGGGCTTCGTCGAAGAGTACTTACCCAAAATTTCAACCAATTTGGTTGAAAAATGAGGGCGTGACAGTGCCGCCTCAACTTTCACGAAAAGCCGGATATGACGTCATCAAAGACATTTATCAAAAAAATGAAAAAAACGTTCGGGGATTTCATACCCAGGAACTCTCATGTCAAATTTCATAAAGATCGGTCCAGTAGTTTAGTCTGAATCGCTCTACACACACACACACACACACACACACACACACACGCACGCACATACACCACGACCCTCGTTTCGATTCCCCCTCGATGTTAAAATATTTAGTCAAAACTTGACTAAATATAACAAGTCGCGTAAGGCGAAAATACAATATTTAGTCAAGTAGCTGTCGAACTCACAGAATGAAACTGAACGCAATGCCATTTTACTCGTAGCATCGTCAGGCCACCGCTCATGGCAAAGGCAGTGAAATTGACAAGAAGAGCGGGGTAGTAGTTGCGCTAAGAAGGATAGCACGCTTTTCTGTACCTCTCTTTGTTTTAACTTTCTGAGCGTGTTTTTAATCCAAACATATCATATCTATATGTTTTTGGAATCAGGAACCGACAAGGAATAAGATGAAAGTGTTTTTAAATTGATTTGGACAATTTAATTTTGATAATAATTTTTATATATTTAATTTTCAGAGCTTGTTTTTAATCCGAATATAACATATTTATATGTTTTTGGAATCAGCAAATGATGGAGAATAAGATAAACGTAAATGTGGATCGTTTTATAAATTTTTATTTTTTTTTTACAATTTTCCGATTTTTAATGACCAAAGTCATTAATTAATTTTTAAGCCACCAAGCTGAAATGCAATACCGAACCCCGGGCTTCGTCGAAGATTACTTGACCAAAATTTGAACCAATTTGGTTGAAAAATGAGGGCGTGACAGTGCCGCCTCAACTTTCACGAAAAGCCGGATATGACGTCATCAAAGACATTTATCAAAAAAATGAAAAAAACGTTCGGGGATTTCATACCCAGGAACTCTCATGTCAAATTTCATAAAGATCGGTCCAGTAGTTTAGTCTGAATCGCTCTACACACACACACAGACACACACACACACACACGCACACACACACACACACACGCACATACACCACGACCCTCGTTTCGATTCCCCCTCGATGTTAAAATATTTAGTCAAAACTTGACTAAATATAAAAACGACACTGATTAAACGCACCAAGACGTCTCCAAAGTGCACAGCAACACGGAAAGCAACGGAGAAAACCACCTCGCTCCACATCATTCTGTGGGATCACAAACACACGTTGCTGATGTTTTTATATTTAGTCAAGTTTTGACTAAATATTTTAACATCGAGGGGGAATCGAAACGAGGGTCGTGGTGTATGTGTGTGTGTGTGTGTGTGTGTGTGTGTGCGTGCGTGCGTGTGCGTAGAGCGATTCAGACCAAACTACTGGACCGATCTTTATGAAATTTTACATGAGAATTCCTGGGATTGATATCCCCATACGTTTTTTTCATTTTTTCAATAAATGTCTTTGATGACGTCATATCCGGCTTTTCGTGAAAGTTGAGGCGGCACTGTCACGCTCTCATTTTTCAACCAAATTGGTTGAAATTTTGGTCAAGTAATGTTCGACGAAGCCCGGACTTCGGTATTGCATTTCAGCGTGATGGCTTAAAAATTAATTAATGACTTTGGTCATTAAAAATCTGAAAATTGTAAAAAAAAATAAAAAATTATAAAACGATCCAAATTTACGTTTATCTTATTCTCCATTATTTTCTGATTCCAAAAACATATAAATATGTTATATTTGGATTAAAAACAAGCTCTGAAAATTAAAAATATAAAAATTATGATCAAAATTAAATTTTCGAAATCAATTTAAAAACACTTTCATCTTATTCCTTGTCGGTTCCTGATTCCAAAAACATATAGATATGATATGTTTGGATTAAAAACACGCTCAGAAAGTTAAAACGAAGAGAGGTACAGAAAAGCGTGCTATCCTTCTCAGCGCAACTACTACCCCGCTCTTCTTGTCAATTTCACTGCCTTTGCCACGAGCGGTGGACTGACGATGCTACGAGTATGTGGTCTTGCTGAAAAAATGCAGTGCGTTCAGTTTCATTCTGTGAGTTCGACAGCTTGACTAAATGTTGTATTTTTGCCTTACGCGACTTGTTTTATTCTGAATTTTGGAACGTAAGCAGTCTATCTGTTTTTGGGTTGCTGTACTTGAAGACAAACGACACTGATTAGATACACACAGGTGTCTCTTCTTGACACCCCCCCCCCCCCTTCCAAACAAAAACCTATGACGAAATACATTTTGAAAAGACGTCATAATGTAATGACTGCGAATAATGGATTGACGTAAACATTCTGTCGTTTCTCCTGCATGTCTTTCAGGAATCGACACAAAGCTTGTCTCGGTGATTTCGTCTCATCAGTAGGAGAACATTAAAGTCACCGCTTGGCTGTGCGTGTATCGGTATCGTATATCATTAACCACACTGAGTGAATGTGATACAATATCAACTTTTATTATCATTCTAGTGCCCTTTATGGCTATGTGACCAATCAGGACTGATTCTAGGTGACCTGTTAAATGTTATAACGGTCAAGGCGGGACCCTTTTTGTATAACGCATTAAAAATCACCACGACAAAATAAAAATTAATATAAAAAACATCAGGGTGAATTGTTCTACTGAATGTCCCTTTTTGAAATTTTTCCCATGCAATTTACTGTGTAAAATGTGCTAAAAAGCAAATTCTGTCGGTGGGAGGGAAATAGAAGGGCAAGCAAGTTTAATACTGAGTAAAGGGAAGCAACTCGTTTTGGTGCTGTCAGTAGCAGACTACACCTATGTGCTTTTGGCAACATGGCAAACAAACGACATGTCGAGTACTCAACTGAAGAACTGGAGGCAAAAAAGATGTTGCTGACACCAGCAGCTACAAAGGTAATTTACATTTGATTTGCTCATTTAGTGATATCACTGCAGGGTTCGTACAGAGTCCTTGAACCCTGGAAAACTCCTTGAAAATTGGAAAACCTTTTCCAGGCCTTGAAAAGTGCTTGAAAATAGAGTTTTGTTAAATAGTCATTGAAAAGTACTTGGTTTTTCCAAATTGTTGCCTATACATTTCGTCAGCAGCTTGTCTTATTTAAAAAAAAAATGCAACCCCTTTTTTTTTGTCAAATACCGTACACACATTTTGGGAGAATAAAAGAGTGAAAACGAAAGCAGACGAACTAACTATTACTAGTCACCCGTAGTTGCTTCCCTTCCCGGAAGTTGGCAAGGGAAACAACTACGGAATGACTAATAGTTTGAAGGTAAGCTTGGTGCTTTGCATTAATTTGGGGAAAATCATGTCCTTGAAAAGCATTTATTTGGTCCTGGAAATGTCCTTGAAAACTCATTGAATTGTATCAGCTCTGCCCTGCAGGAACCCTGTCACTGATAAAGCTTAATAATGAATGTTATCATAATATCAATAGCAGTAATGGTACCAATGCTGAGTGACGTGCAGTCAAGTAACAAACCTTCAAATGAATCCCCCATGAATGTAATTAACAAATTTTAAAATGAATAATAACAAGAGATTTATCAATACAAAATATAGTGTTTTCGGCTAGGGATTTGGAAACACAGGCTGGAAGTGAAAAATGATTCAAGAACAAAAACAAAGAGCCTAGAGCTATGATAAAGATGCCTTCTTGAGTTCCAGCTCTACACAAATTTACATTAACAAATGTAATAAACCCACCCATGGTATGGATAACTAAACTTTCACAACAATTAATGAACACAGATCGCAAACATTAAACACAACACCATGCATGCATAGCTCTCACTTAATGTGTGCAAGCAACCCCTGCGAATAAAAAAAATTGTCTGTCAAGTAGTAAACAATACTTAAAAATGAAATTAAAGGCTATTTTTGTTCTTTCTGTTTTAGAGAGCCAACATAAACGCTGCAAAGAGTCTGCGAGATTTCCTCAGACAAAAACGACAAGCAGTCAACTTTGAGGATTTTACCCCTGAGCAACTCAACGAGGTTCTTGGGCATTTCTACATGGGCGTGCGCACAGAGAAAAACGAGTTGTACAGAGGAAAGTCACTGCAAGCACTGAGGTACGGACTAAACAGATATCTTTCATATCCTCCCTACAACAAACCATTCAACATAATGACTGGCAGCCAGTTTCATTCCAGCAATGAACTATTCAAAGTTGCCATGCAGGAACTAAAAGCGGAAGGGAAAGCAGACGTCAAACACACACCTGCCATCAATCAAGAAGATCTCAAAACCCTATACGCATCAAAATTCATGTCTCCCAACACCCCCACTGGCCTTTCGAACAAGGTTCAGTTTGATGTCCGGTTTTATTTTTTTAGACGGGGCCTGGAAAACTTTGAAAAAATGACGAAAGACACGTTCGAAGTGAAGATAGATCAAACAACCACGCCGTGGATCGTGTAACTCTGCATTTGCGCCACCGCAACGTTTTATCGCTTCACGCCGACGAAGAGGCAAGCTGCGAGGTAGGTCTCTCGAATGATAAATTAAATTGTTAGAATGCTAGGCACTCAGCATGTTCTCAAGTGTTGCATTTCACATACTTATATCCTTAGCTATATTTCTGTATATATTTTTTGATGCTTTGATGGCCCTGGTGATCGTGACGATCTGTTTTTCTTCTCGTTTCCCCATGTTTTGGGCATATTTTCAGTTTCTGCGTCAAATGCAACAAAACGGAGATTACTGGTTATTCTTGGACATGTTCACTGATAACTTTAATGTTTTATGAATCTCCACGTGTAGTTTCTCTGTATATAGTTCCATATATACTTTGCAAGAAGCAGATAAAAACAGAGTGTCAACAACTCTCTGTAATTCGCCACCGCATCAATTCAATGTTAGATGTAACTCGTCACCGCATTTTTTGTTATTCGCCACCGCACTACGCAAATTGTTATTTTCAAACGCATCAACATCGTGGAGGCATTTAAACCTTTATTTTTGTCACAAAACTGACAGCAATTGATAGGAGCATTTTAACTTTAGTGCTGCAAGTTTTAAACTCAGGGGCGTGGCGTGATCTTGCCTATGCAAAGGATTTAAAGGCACCATGAGTTGACAAATCAAACTGTAGTATTTCTTCTTCTTCTTCTTCTTCTTCTTCTTCTTCTTCTTCTTCTTCTTCTTCTTCTTCTTCTTCTTCTGTATGAAAAGTATGCTTATCTGTACTTGAGTGTATAACCCACATGTACTGGAATGTGCTTATATATATATATATGACCCCCCAAAAAAAAATCCCTGGGACCGTGAGATTCAAGAGGTTTAGGATATGATGACATCAATAGGAAATATAACAGTGCTTACCGTAAGAGTGAAACAAATACTATATTTACAAGTGGGAAATGCATCGATGATGGCGAGTGATGATCTGAACAGATTACGCAGCAAAATAAAGACACATCAGAACATGAAGACCAACGTTTTCACCAATGAGATTTCACTTCTAGGAAGGCACGCTGATGAAAAGTTTGTCCTCATGTAATGATGTTCTCTTATGCATTCATTTACATTTGGAAGATTGACTACACATACAAGAATGTACAAAAACGTTCCGCATGGTTTGAACATTACTTCGTGTAAGGCGACGAATGGCAGGATGGATAGCGTACTGCCCCTATGATCCGCTTGATTTCCTTGGCCGCGGGTTCAATCCCTTGCCGGGACAGTTCATAAAGTGAATTTGGGTTTACGCTATGCATTAAAAGCTTGTCGTCAGTGGTTTTCTTCCGGGTCCTACCAGTTTGTTTTCCTCCACCATTTCAAAACTGTAAATTAATTCTGCCCATCTGCAAAAATTTAAAAAAAAATTATCTTTCCAAATTCTGATTTCCTAATTGCAGCTTTAATCCTTCGTACCACATGGTGAGTGTGTGTTGTACGATTGTCACCATGTGAGCGTACGTGTTGAAACAAAGCGCCGCACTTTGAGCTCGTAATGAGAAATCGCGCGTATTAAATTTAATTATTATTATTATTATTAGTTACTGGCAAGCTGCTCAGATCAGCCCCCCCTCCCACGCACACAAACACAACTGATTTTATATAATAATAATAATAATAATAATGGAAACTTATAGAGCACTTACCTAGAAGCTCTAAGCGCTTTACAATGACATTGCTATACACATGTACAAAACCAAAATACAGCATTAAGACACAAAAAGAACAGGAGTACAAAAGCAAATTCATCGTTGAAGTCCATGCAGTCACAATAATACAAACACACGCGTGCGCACGCACATACGCGTGCGCATACACACACACATGCTATCACCACACACATGCACAGATACACACAGACACACAGACACACGTTCACACACACACACACACACACACGCGCACACACACACACACATACAGACACGCATACAGACAGGCGCACACACATACATACAACACACACACATACACATGCACTCACACATGAATACTAATATACCTACACAATCTGCATACATGGCGTACACACAAAAAAGCCGCAGATATAATCACAAAACCAAGCTCGTGCTTATGCACATCCATTTATCTAACTAGATAAACCGATTTGTAGTTTGCACAAGGAAAATATATCAGTGAAACTAACCCCTGTATGCATTTTTTTTCTCAATTTATTTATTTTATTTATTTATTCTGTTTTTACAACCCACTGCCAAAACATTTCAATTTTGTTTGTAGTGGACATGTTTCTACATCCCCTGACCATGATCATTTTCATTTCTGATGTCTGATTTCTTTGTCTCCCCCATTTTATTTTTTTAAAGGCATATGCTTGTTGCAGTACACTCCACAATCTTAATCAATGTTTATGTCACACAGGATTGGAACCAAATTGTGGGGCCAAATACCACATAATTCTAAAATTCTTAAACTTCGTTGGTGTTTATGTGTGTGAAATAATTCTAAAATTCAGTCATTCCTATTACCAGCGACAACACAAAAACTCATCAGTTTGACGCTGGAAGAGAAAAGAACGCCTCTGACAGACGTGACGTTTTTCGGGAAAGAAGAATGACGAAGAATGTGGGAGTGAAACGCCGCCAGGTGCGTCTCAGAAACGTGTTCTACAAAAGCTGAACTATACACTGAACTGAACAACTCCAAATCAATATTTTCAATTGGAAGTGACAGAATCACTGAACTCTTCAACATATTATGCAATTCATTAGACAAGTTGCGGTGGCGAATAACATCCAAGACGTGAAATTGCGGTGGCGAATTACACCAAGCATCGGTGGCGTATAACAAGAAGTCTAATTGTTTGTGTTTTCTTTTGCCGCGTGCGTCACCCAAAGACAAAATTGTGCAACAGCATTCATCAAGAATACAAAGGACATGTTTAGCTCACAGGATATCATCACGGGAATGCATCAACTAGTGCTGTTTCGTTGAAGTTACGAAGGAAGGGACAAATCGTGCAATTTCTACTACAATTCCAGCAGAAATCGGACTTCTGAACTGCCGAAACCTGACATTTCGACTAAAAAAGCACGTACCTTAGACCTTGAGTATATACTTCTTTAAAATGTACTAATGAAGAATCTAGATGATGCCTGAAAGTCCTACACATTTTCATTTTCTGTGAGAGACCTACCTTGCAGCTTGCCTCTTCGTCGGCGTGAAGCGATAAAAAGTTGCGGTGGCGCAAATGCAGAGTTACACGATCCACGGCGTGATATTGTTTCCCTGTTGTCACGCCGTGGATCGTGTAACTCTGCATTTGCGCCACCGCAACTTTTTATCGCTTCACGCCGACGAAGAGGCAAGCTGCAAGGTAGGTCTCTCACAGAAAATGAAAATGTGTAGGACTTTCAGGCATCATCTAGATTCTTCATTAGTACATTTTAAAGAAGTATATACTCAAGGTCTAAGGTACGTGCTTTTTTAGTCGAAATGTCAGGTTTCGGCAGTTCAGAAGTCCGATTTCTGCTGGAATTGTAGTAGAAATTGCACGATTTGTCCCTTCCTTCGTAACTTCAACGAAACAGCACTAGTTGATGCATTCCCGTGATGATATCCTGTGAGCTAAACATGTCCTTTGTATTCTTGATGAATGCTGTTGCACAATTTTGTCTTTGGGTGACGCACGCGGCAAAAGAAAACACAAACAATTAGACTTCTTGTTATACGCCACCGATGCTTGGTGTAATTCGCCACCGCAATTTCACGTCTTGGATGTTATTCGCCACCGCAACTTGTCTAATGAATTGCATAATATGTTGAAGAGTTCAGTGATTCTGTCACTTCCAATTGAAAATATTGATTTGGAGTTGTTCAGTTCAGTGTATAGTTCAGCTTTTGTAGAACACGTTTCTGAGACGCACCTGGCGGCGTTTCACTCCCACATTCTTCGTCATTCTTCTTTCCCGAAAAACGTCACGTCTGTCAGAGGCGTTCTTTTCTCTTCCAGCGTCAAACTGATGAGTTTTTGTGTTGTCGCTGGTAATAGGAATGACTGAATTTTAGAATTATTTTACACACATAAACACCAACGAAGTTTAAGAATTTTAGAATTATGTGGTATTTGGCCCCACAATTTGGTTCCAATCCTGTGTGACATAAACATTGATTAAGATTGTGGAGTGTACTGCAACAAGCATATGCCTTTAAAAAAATAAAATGGGGGAGACAAAGAAATCAGACATCAGAAATGAAAATGATCATGGTCAGGGGATGTAGAAACATGTCCACTACAAACAAAATTGAAATGTTTTGGCAGTGGGTTGTAAAAACAGAATAAATAAATAAAATAAATAAATTGAGAAAAAAAATGCATACAGGGGTTAGTTTCACTGATATATTTTCCTTGTGCAAACTACAAATCGGTTTATCTAGTTAGATAAATGGATGTGCATAAGCACGAGCTTGGTTTTGTGATTATATCTGCGGCTTTTTTGTGTGTACGCCATGTATGCAGATTGTGTAGGTATATTAGTATTCATGTGTGAGTGCATGTGTATGTGTGTGTGTTGTATGTATGTGTGTGCGCCTGTCTGTATGCGTGTCTGTGTGTGTGTGTGTGTGTGTGTGTGTGTGTGTGTGTGTGTGTGAACGTGTGTCTGTGTGTCTGTGTGTATCTGTGCATGTGTGTGGTGATAGCATGTGTGTGTGTATGCGCACGCGTATGTGCGTGCGCACGCGTGTGTTTGTATTATTGTGACTGCATGGACTTCAACGATGAATTTGCTTTTGTACTCCTGTTCTTTTTGTGTCTTAATGCTGTATTTTGGTTTTGTACATGTGTATAGCAATGCCATTGTAAAGTGCTTAGAGCTTCTAGGTAAGCGCTCTATAAGTTTCCATTATTATTATTATTATTATTATATAAAATCAGTTGTGTTTGTGTGCGTGGGAGGGGGGGCTGATCTGAGCAGCTTGCCAGTAACTAATAATAATAATAATAATTAAATTTAATACGCGCGATTTCTCATTACGAGCTCAAAGTGCGGCGCTTTGTTTCAACACGTACGCTCACATGGTGACAATCGTACAACACACACTCACCATGTGGTACGAAGGATTAAAGCTGCAATTAGGAAATCAGAATTTGGAAAGATAATTTTTTTTTTTAATTTTTGCAGATGGGCAGAATTAATTTACAGTTTTGAAATGGTGGAGGAAAACAAACTGGTAGGACCCGGAAGAAAACCACTGACGACAAGCTTTTAATGCATAGCGTAAACCCAAATTCACTTTATGAACTGTCCCGGCAAGGGATTGAACCCGCGGCCAAGGAAATCAAGCGGATCATAGGGGCAGTACGCTATCCATCCTGCCATTCGTCGCCTTACACTAAGTAATGTTCAAACCATGCGGAACGTTTTTGTACATTCTTGTATGTGTAGTCAATCTTCCGAATGTAAATGAATGCATAAGAGAACATAAGGACAAACTTTTCATCAGCGTGCCTTCCTAGAAGTGAAATCTCATTGGTGAAAACGTTGGTCTTCATGTTCTGATGTGTCTTTATTTTGCTGCGTAATCTGTTCAGATCATCACTCGCCATCATCGATGCATTTCCCACTTGTAAATATAGTATTTTTTTCACTCTTACGGTAAGCACTGTTATATTTCCTATTGATGTCATCATACCCTAAACCTCTTGAATCTCACAGTCCCAGGGATTTTTTTGGGGGGTCATATATATATATATAAAAGCACATTCCAGTACATGTGGGTTATACACTCAAGTACAGATAAGCATACTTTTCATACAGAAGAAGAAGAAGAAGAAGAAGAAGAAGAAGAAGAAGAAGAAGAAGAAGAAGAAGAAGAAGAAGAAATACTACAGTTTGATTTGTCAACTCATGGTGCCTTTAAATCCTTTGCATAGGCAAGATCACGCCACGCCCCTGAGTTTAAAACTTGCAGCACTAAAGTTAAAATGCTCCTATCAATTGCTGTCAGTTTTGTGACAAAAATAAAGGTTTAAATGCCTCCACGATGTTGATGCGTTTGAAAATAACAATTTGCGTAGTGCGGTGGCGAATAACAAAAAATGCGGTGACGAGTTACATCTAACATTGAATTGATGCGGTGGCGAATTACAGAGAGTTGTTGACACTCTGTTTTTATCTGCTTCTTGCAAAGTATATATGGAACTATATACAGAGAAACTACACGTGGAGATTCATAAAACATTAAAGTTATCAGTGAACATGTCCAAGAATAACCAGTAATCTCCGTTTTGTTGCATTTGACGCAGAAACTGAAAATATGCCCAAAACATGGGGAAACGAGAAGAAAAACAGATCGTCACGATCACCAGGGCCATCAAAGCATCAAAAAATATATACAGAAATATAGCTAAGGATATAAGTATGTGAAATGCAACACTTGAGAACATGCTGAGTGCCTAGCATTCTAACAATTTAATTTATCATTCGAGAGACCTACCTCGCAGCTTGCCTCTTCGTCGGCGTGAAGCGATAAAACGTTGCGGTGGCGCAAATGCAGAGTTACACGATCCACGGCGTGAATATGTAATCAAGCGGTTTGATGAACTCACCAAGAATCACAGAGCTGGAGATGAAGAACTTGTGA
>NC_090253.1:10068781-10074984 GCF_037325665.1 Littorina saxatilis
CCCCATAGGTTAAACTCGGTCACTGACCCGGGTGCAGGAAGTGTTTCCTCTCTCAGATATGAAAGGGGAACCACCTCTCATAGCTAAAACTGGGTCAATGACCCCTGGGAAGAAGGTCAGTGTCTATAAAATTTTAATCCTAGGCCTATATCGCAATAATTGATCATTTATGTCAAAAAGTGGAGATTTGTGCGCATGTTCGGGGTTATCCTCGATACAGACTAGCACAGAACACCCAAACCCTCATGGGGAGCTGGGCCAATGTTATGCGGCAAAAACGAAATGTTCCAACTCTGAGGTGTTTGATCCTCCTTTCCCCGTCGCGATATAACCTTCGTGGTTGAAAACGACGTTAAACACCAAATAAAGAAAGAAAGAAAGAGCCGGGGGAGTAACGAGCCGGGGGAGTAACGAGCCGGGGGAGTAACGAGCTGATCCCAAATATATGATAAATGTTATGACCTTATGTTTTAAAATAAAGTCTTGAGACAGGGGTTCCACTGTAGCATACACAGGCTAGGGTATGATTTAAAGGAAAAAGTGGTTTAAAAAAAAGAAGTACAGGTTACTTACATTTTTTGGTGTAAGTTAGACACGAAACCAGCACAACATAGTAGCAGAATGATAATACATGTATTTTGAAGGAATATGGAGCCTTGGAGAACAAAATAAACAACAAAAAACACTACTACCACAACATTTACTTTTTTTTAATATCAAAGTTCTAAGAGAAGATTTTTTTTCTAAAAACTGAGCTTGATTTACAAAACCTGACTGATACAAAAGCATAAAATCCAATGTTGCTGCCGCAATTTAGGCTCTGAACACCCAGTGGTATAAGGGAAAGAACCGTCGCATCTGTTCTGGTCAAGAAATTATCGGATAGTTCCCCCTTGCTTGACCGCGACTGTTTGCACTTGTGTATATCCTCTGAGAAAATTAGTCCGCCTTTAGTATTCTTTATTTTAGTCTTAATTGTTATTATTGAGAACATGAACTTAGTTAAGGTTTTGTTTTTAAAGACTAGTTTTATGTTAAACTATAAAATGTATGTACTTGTTACGTAAATTGTTCGGTTCTATCAATTGAGCAATTATTGCGCCAGGTAGCGCCGGTTTTGAAGGCCGCGTAAGCGTGAGTTCAGTTCGTGCTAGACAGTCTTACTGAGCAGACCGGTTTCTTCGTCGTTCCACTTTTCGTACCAGCCAGACTAGAGGCACTGACCTTGCTGGGCTATTCATGTCTCACCTTCGCTGTCATCATATCTAGAGAGAAGACGAGGTACGAATTATGTATGGGTCGTTTTTAATGTATGTGTCACGGTAGAACCAGCGATCTGGTAGGATCGGCTATCGTACCGGTACAATTGCCGATCGGACTTTGTCCCGGTACAACTGCCGATCCGAGTTTCTACCAGCTTATTTTGGTAGAACACCCGATTTTCATTGTAAAAACATTGATCGACAGTTGTACCGGGACAAAGTCCGATCGGCAATTGTACCGGTATGATAGCCGATCCTACCAGTACAACTGCCGATCGGACTTTGTCCCGGTACAACTGTCGATCAATGTTTCAACAAATGTTCAGCCGTTCAGCGTATGAGAATAGTTCACGACGAGCTAAAATGTCTTGTCACTGTCAACAAATGTTCAGCCGTTCAGCGTATGAGAATAGTTCACGACGAGCTAAAATGTGAGGAAGATTGCAACATGTAACTATTTGAAGGCTGCTAACAAACAACAAGTAAATTTCGATGCAAAGGAGGCTCACTTAGAAAAGAGTTTCAACGTTGGTGAAACTGTTGGCATTCGAATTCATGAAGTAGATCGCACAAACACCGGTGCCCGGCTTTTGCCATGCAAAATTTTGAGTGTGGAACAACGTGGCTCTGAAACTTTCTACAAGGTGTACACAAACGGAGGTCTTCTGAAGAACAAATTCAAAGCGGTCGATATGGTGGATTTGCGAAATGTCCACTTCAGCCAGCTTCAAAACGTCGATGTTGAATCACTGAGCAAAATAAGCGTCATCAAAGCATCACGAATTGTCACACACTGGACAGCAAATGGAAGTTCAGCTTGCTCATGCAGAGGAAAGTGTCACAACAGGAAATGCAAATGCAAGCGAGCAGGCCTTCCTTGTTCAACAAAGTGTCATCCACAATCGACCACTTGCACGAATACGTCATCATAGGTTATGGATTTTAATTTGAAATGATAATGGGAATGCTTTTATATTGGGATAATAAAGGATTTATATTTTGTTGCAAATGGTGAAATTTGACTGAATGCCCCTCAAAGTACCACTTGGTCGAAATAACTCATCTTTCTAATTTTGTATCCTTACTCAAGATTCATATCCATAATACCATCATAATAGTTCCACTTCGGTAGAACCAGCGATCTGGTAGGATCGACTATCGTACCGGTACAAATGAAACATTGATCGACAGTTGTACCGGGACAAAGTCCGATCGGCAGTTGTACTGTTAGGATCGGCTATCGTACCGGTACAATTGCCGATCGGACTTTGTCCCGGTACAACTGCCGATCCGAGTTTCTACCAGCTTAGTTTGGTAGAACACCCGATTTTCATTGTGAAAACATTGATCGGCAGTTGTACCGGGACAAAGTCCGATCGGCAATTGTACCGGTACGATAGCCGATCCTACCAGATCGCTGGTTCTACCGTGACATATGCGTGTAACTAAACCAGAGTAAAGCTTGCATGGCGGCGTGTGTTTCAAGCTTGGGTTGATTTTAGTGTTTTCTTTTACTTTGGTCAACAAACTGATTTTATTTTGTCAATTTAATATCTATACAACGAACAGTGTGATATCCGATAAACAGTGTGATATATATACGATAAACAGTGTGATACATGACAAACAATGTGATAAACTCTCGTACCTAAATCAGTAAATGCATGTTATTTATAACTCGATATTATTGTTTTTACTCCTGCTCGTTTCGTGTGCTTTATTCCAGTAAATGCATGTTATTTATAACTCGATATCACTGTTTTTACTCATGCTCGTTTCGTGTGCTTTATTCCAGTTTTTACGGCTCTGTATGAAGAATAAACTGAAGATTCCATATACTCCGTGTTGACGTCTTAATGTGAGGCAGCGACAGTAAAAACTCACTCATCGTCTCGTCCGGAGGATCCCCAGCGTTGTCATCCTTCCTCACCTCGTCTTTCACAGTCTTGGCTTCTCAGAGAGGTTCTTCGGCAGCTTTAACAAGTCTCCACCTGCTCTGCACTCGCGACTTTGGGCATCTCGTCTGGTCCTTGTGTGACCAGACAAAAATCTAACTACTGGTACCTATGAGCTGCCGAAGATCCGGAATCAAACTTCTACCTTTGAGCTCATGGGGATCCAGTTTTCATTGCGTAGTATTTTTGTTAGCGTCCCTTTTGTTTTCTTAGTTCGACCTTTTTCCTGAAATTAGTAAATCAAGTGTTGCTCTAAAACTATATTTTTGTTCATTTATTTCGACAGCTAAATAGTTTCAGTCAGAAATCTCAATAAATATAACTTTCTTCTCCGGTCTAGTTTCTTGTCACCTACTTTCTCCTCATGCTTAGTATTCGTACAATTTATCCTTGCACCTTCCGAGCGGCGTTCGCGCCGGGAGGCAGAGCAAAGCAAGAGTCGAGTCCACATCATTCCCTTTCGTTTGGATTCTTGTTGTGTATTATGGCTTCGTAGGTGTGCAACATGATCTTTGTCCCAAGGCCCTTTTAGCTTGTATGTTTGCAAGATCACCGGAGTTTATGACAAGTTAAATGGAATAAAGAGCAGGAGAAACGTCAACCATGTCTTTGAGACTTCTTTGTCACCACTATCTTCCTCCTCCTCTTTGCCCACTTCTACAAGTGGCGTCGCCGACAGGATGGACACAGGGCCTTGTGGACGCGGGAACGACCTCAACAACTTCGAGGGCAGGATGGGCGCAGTAACACCGCGCAGGACAACAACATCCTGAACGACCTCAACAACTTCGAGGGCAGGATGGACGCAGTAACACCGCGCAAGACGACAACAAGAACGCGAGACAGAAACAGAACGAGAGACAGAAACAGAACGAGAGACAGACAGCACGCGTTCAGAACTCCGACCGTACTTTCCCCGCCTGTTTCTCCAGCCTTTCATGTCTTGTTTTTTTACGGTTAAAGTGCTTTTTTCATGCCTCTGCTCCGAACAGAGCAGGGGAGGTAATTTCATTTTTTTGTGAGACCCTGGTTTTCATTCGAGCTGGGGAGCATAATGTAAATGCGTTGAAGTTTTTGTTTGTGAGAATAATTCTTGTAAGTATGTTTCAGAAGGACGTTTCGAGGTGGTCCTTCTAGTCAGGATTTCAGCGGATTAAAGTTTTTGGATTTGTTGTGCACTGGCATCGGTGTAAAACTGATGGTTTGGTTTTTCTGTTTTGACGATTTCGAGTCAGTTGGCTTAAATGCACTGGTTCATTTTTGTCAGGTTAAAAAAAACCCAGCAGATTACCTTAAATCTTTAACGATTGGAAGATTAGCCGGTTTGATTTTGTTGGGCGTGCGTGCTGATTTTCTTCATGACTGGAGACCTGAGGTGTTCAGGTATATTCTGTTTTGACGATTTCGAGTCAGTTGGCTTAAGGTAGCAACCTCGGCCAAAAAAGGGGAAAAAACCACTTTTTTTTCCTTTTTGCCAAGAAAGTGCCTTTATGATAGCTTAATCATTTTACTTTTACACACTTTTTATTTTTTTCAATTCTGTTGAGTAGTTTTCGATTTATTGACTGATTACTGAGGTAGAGGTGCCCTAAAAATGTTATTTTCAGAGCGTCTTTCTCGTAAATTTAGGGGCACCTCTACCTCAGTAATCCGTCAATAAATCGAAAACTACTCAACAGAATTGAAAAAAGTAAAAAGTGTGTAAAAGTAGAATGATTAAGCTATCATAAAGGCACTTTCTTGGCAAAAAGGAACAAAAAGTGGTTTTTTCACCTTTTTTGGCCGATGTTTCTGATTTTTTTAACTTATTTACTTTTACTCCATGTGTTTGTTTCACCTCACAAACTTTGCCGAAAATTGACCATTTTCGCACTTTGTAACATGATATTTTCAAAACCAATCAAGCTAGAGCCTTGACATTTTGCATGTGTTTTTAAATCATGTTTACCTGTGGTGTGTGCCTCAGGTTTTGCAGCAGAATGACTGATGCTCATAAAATTAATATTTTATGGCAATATTTTTACGTTAATAAACGTGAAAATTAAAACCACGATTATCAAAAATAGGTCACTCTGACAATAATTGTAGAGGCACACACCAAAGATATGCTTCTTGTAATTAGTTTTAGCCTCTGGGAGCTTTGCAGGTGCTTCTGAAATAAAAATACTGTGTTACAAAATGTGCTTTTTTGTGCTTTTTTCGTACCATAAAAAAGTATTTAAAAACAAATAAAAAAAATGAAAAATAAAAATATTGATATTTTAGCAAAGTTAACTTTACAAATGTTAACTAGGGTCTATTATCTATATGCATGCCAAATATCATTGCCAAATTCCCATTTGTTAGGGATATATCAATGATAACAAAATGTTACCCTTCTTCTGGCCGAGGTTGCTACCTTAAATGCACTGGTTCATTTTTGTCAGGTTTAAAAACCAGCAGATTACCTTTAATCTTTAACGATTTGAAGATTGGTCAGTTGATTTTGTTGGGCGTGCGTACTGATTTTTTTCATGACTGGAGACCTGAGGTGTTCAGGTATATTCTGTTTTGACGATTTCGAGTCAGTTGGCTTAAATGCACTGGTTCATTTTTGTCGGGTTTAAAAATCAGCAGATTACCTTTAATCTTTAACGATTTGAAGATTAATCAGTTGATTTTGTTGGGCGTAAATATTATAGTTGCGAACTGATTTTTTTCACCACTGGAGACCTGAGGTGTCCAGGTATATCCGTTTGTGTAGACATGTGTATGTAACGGCAATAGACACTGATTTGTCTGTAACGATAATTCAACCTTGGTTAGCTTTAACGCTCTTCGTCATCTTTATCCGATAGTTGTGTCAGGCGGAGTCTGGAGAGTTGAGTTGACGTTACATTTTCAACATGTCTGTATAGAACTTGTAAAAATGTTTGCCGGTGGTTTTAGTTTGGTTTTACTTGGAGACCATTTTTTACGAAATCGTTGGTGTATTTTATCCGCTGGT
>NC_090253.1:10075184-10082684 GCF_037325665.1 Littorina saxatilis
GCTATCCTTCTCAGCGCAACTACTATCCGCTCGTCTTGTCAATTCCACTGCCTTTGCCACGAGCGGTTGACTAACGATGCTACGAGTATACGGTATTGCTGAAAAAATGCAGTGCGTTCAGTTTCATTCTGTGAGTTCAACAGCTTGACTAAATGTTGTATTTTCGCCTTACGCGACTTGTTTTATTCTGAATTTAGGAACGTTAACAGTCAATATGTTTTTGGGTTGCTGTACTTGAAGACAAACGACACTGATTAGATACACACAGGTGTCTCTTCTTGACACACCCCCCCCCCCTTCCAAACAAAAACCTATGACGAAATACATTTTGAAAAAAGACGTCATAATGTAATGACTGCGAATAATGGATTGACGTAAACATTCTGTCGTTTCTCCTGCATGTCTTTCAGGAATCGACACAAAGCTTGTCTCGGTGATTTCGTCTCATCAGTAGGAGAACATTAAAGTCACCGCTTGGCTGTGAGTGTGTCGGTATCGTATATCATAAACCACACTGAGTGAATGTGATACAATAGCAACTACACCAGAAAAATGTTCATTCAAAATGAACAGCGTCGATGCAATGTCCACCAAAGATTTATTTTGGGAAGTGTTAAAAGGTTAGGGTCAAAAGTCAATGAATTGCATGTTGTGCTGGATATATAAATTGTTTATTTCAGTCAATGCTTGCTATGAATTGATCAAACAGCCACAAGAAAAAACAAGTCGCGTAAGGCGAAATTACTACATTTAGTCAAGCTGTGGAACTCACAGAATGAAACTGAACGTAGTCCGCCGCTAGTGCAACTGTGAAAGTGACGAGCCTGTTTGGCGCGGTAACGGTTGCGCTGTGCTTCATAGCACGCTTTACTGTACCTCTCTTCGTTTTCTTTCTGAGCGTGTTTTTAATCCAAACATATCATATCTATATGTTTTTGGAAATCAGGAACCGACAAGGAATAAGATGAAATAGTTTTTAAAACGATTTCGGAAATTTAATTTTGATCATAATTTTTATATTTTTAATTTTCAGAGCTTGTTTTTAATCCAAATATAACATATTTATATGTTTTTGGAATCAGAAAATGATGAAGAATAAGATGAACGTAAATTTGGATCGTTTTATAATTTATTTATTTTTTTTACAATTTTCAGATTTTTAATGACCAAAGTCATTAATTAATTTTTAAGCCACCAAACTGAAATGCAATACGGAAGTCCGGCCTTCGTCGAAGATTGCTTGGCCAAAATTTCAATCAATTTGATTGAAAAATGAGGGTGTGACAGTGCAGCCTCAACTTGTACAAAAAAAGCCGGATATGACGCCATAAAAGACGTTTATAAAAAAAAATTAAAAAAAACTGTCCTGGAATATCATTCCCAGGAAGTTTCATGCCAAATTTCATAAAGATCGGTCCAGTAGTTTAGTCTGATCGTTCTACACACACACACAGACAGACACACACACACACACACCACACACACACACACACGCGCACACACACACACACACACACACACACACACGCACATACACCAAGACCCTCGTCTCGATTCCCCCCTCTATGTTAAGACATTTAGTAAAAACTTTTTAATTAAAAAATAGAGCTTGTTTAAAACAGGTAGAAAGGAAGAGTTGATATTGCAATATCTGTACGTGGGAATGTGGTGAAAAAGAGTGCTAAAAGTAGTAAGTCGGCCTCAGATCCATTTCAAATATTTATTGCAGAAAAACAAAATACAAATTAAAAACAAAACCACAGAACCATTACCAGGTGTCATAGGAATGTTTGAAAACAATAGTTTTAATTTTACACTGTAAATACAGGAATCAGAATTAAACACCTAAATTGGCACATGCATAATGAATCACCTGGAATTGCAACAGGGAGATACTGAAGTAATTGGAAACAAACACTTGAAATTGACAGAGAAACAATTGAAAATATATTACTGACATGAGCGGTACAATATTTTAATGGAAGTGCATTTTTAGCACGAAGCATCCGCAGGAGGATGCACTAACAATTACATAGTGCCACAAAATGTGTACGGACATTTCACAACCGTGCATTATTAGCACAGAACACATACATGGGGGCGCACAAAACATTATTGTACCATGATGATGATCGGGATTGTTGAAGATCTTTTCTTGTGCAAGGCGCCCCTGTATGACCGCAACTGATCCAACCGGCCGCATCTGAACAAACGACGTCGAAACGGCGCGAAACACGTCCTCTCGGTTGGTCTCGGATTGACTCGACTCCTCTCGGTCTTTTTTTGTGTGGTCTTTTTTTCTTTTCCTTATGGTCGGAGTGGTATATTTATGTACATCTTAGATTAAAAAACACACCCGAAAGCTGTGTTTAATCGTTTCGCGTAAATTGTACATTTTTTTCAGCTTTGAAATTGTTTTGGCTTGGAGAGTCAGCGCGCTTTGGCTTGGAGACTAATTCTCCACAGGCACGTTCTTCCCAACCACAGATACCAGCGTCGTCCGCGACGCTGGAATAACCGAGGCTTCTCTTCTTATCCTACTTCAAGCTCTGGTGACACAAAGCGAAACAAAACTTCGCGAAGACAATGCAAGTAATGACTGGCCTGACATATTTTAACATAGCTTTACGGATGAAAGGTTTGATATTCAGGTGACTCATTAATGTCAAAAGTGAAACATTACCTATCAGGTCACCGCCAGCCTGTGCATGTTTTGGTAGACATTATTTATCATTTTGCCCAATAAAACAATTTGATATTTGGAAAGCCATACATGAAGAGCAGTTCAAAAAACTATCACAGAAAGAAAAAAAAGAAAAAAAGAAAGACACCCGGAATTATAATTGTGTTTTTAACAATAAAGTGGGGTGGGAGAGACAGAGAAAGAAAGAGAGAGAGAGAGAGAAAGAGAGAGAGAGAGAGAAATAGAGAGACAGAGAGAGAGAGAAGAGAAAGAAAGAGACACAGAGAGAGAGAGAGAGGAGAGAGGAGGTGGGGTGGAGAGAGAGAAAGAGAGAGAGAGAGAGAAAGAGAGAGAGAAAAAGAGAGACAGACAGAGAGAGAGAGAGAAAGAGAAAGAGAGAAAGAGAGAGAGAGAGAGAAAGAGAGATTTAAAGAGAGAGAGACAGAAACAGAGAGACAGACAGAGAAAGAGAGAGAGAGAGAGTGAGCGAGAGAAAAAGAGAGAGAGAGAGAGAGCACCCATTGCACACCGTTCGACCGAAGCTAAGTGAAGAACAAGGAACTTAGTCGATAAATATCGACAGGGGGCCGACAAATGGTTTAAATGGGAAATGTGTGTATATGGGTGTGGGTTTGAAACAAACAAACAAACCAACCCATGTGAACCCCGGGCCGCAGGCCTTCGATGTAGTGATTGAAAAAAAAGGATGTTCTCAAATGGTTCAATTCTCATTTGGTCTGATTCTCAAATGGTACCGGTATAATCCCCCCCCCCCCCCTGGCCGCAGGCCTAGGAGTAAAATTTTTATAGACACTGACCTTCTTCCCAGGGGTCATTGACCCAGTTTTAGCTATGAGAGGTGGTTCGCCCAGAGGCTGTAGAGTATACTGGGGCGGTCTCTTTGATGTCTTGAGAGGAAACTTGGCCAGGGTAGTACATGCACCAGAACTGGTGGACACCAAGGACAAACATGAAATCGAAGCAGTTTGCTTTCAGAGAGAACGGTCGTCAGCAACTCAAACTTCTCTGTTTTCTTTTTTTTTTAAATCTGACTTTCTTTGTGGCCCCCTGACTCCGCCCCCCTCCCTCTGTAAGGACCCCCCTCCACAAGGACCGATTTTTGTCAACATTTTAAAGGTCGCTAGAGAGGGGTTCCACTGTATGACCTAACCGCTACTGGCAGACGGCCTCAATCTTCACGCGCAAAGACGAGATTAATAGGTGCTCGGTTTTGGTATTTTGAATTACATTACATTAAACCTTTGTTGGGTTTCATGGTCATGGCAACAGCCATAATAATATTACATGATGTATAATATCATATTTCAGCATATGTGAATTACATGTCATCATACTAAACTGTCATACATTTTTATTCCTACATTATTCTGATTGATCACAACCAAACCTACTATCATTGGACACATCCAAATGCAAGCGCCTGTTCTTGACAATTTCTCTCTGATCTAAATATAAAATCAGTGCAATTTCCTGGGTCGGGCTTTGCCACAGACACTCACGGTTTGGCCTGTAGGTAAAATGTACAATGTATTTTCTGATTTGTGCACAAAAGCTTTTTTTCTTTTTTCTTTTTTTTAACATAACAATGTTTAATGTCACTGTATGTTTAAAAGACCATGGTCATATTTGTAAAAAAAATGTTAAATTAGAAAATAAATAACATTTTGGTTCATGATTTTTCCTACACCTGTGCTAAAAATAAGAAATAAAAATGTCGGGTATATAAGTCACTCAAATACAGCTAGGTATGAATGGCTCGGTTTGAGTTTGTTGCAGTTGACCCTGCACAATGCGACATATCATGTTTTTGTTGAACAATTTTGACGTCACCCCTCCCATAGGGTGACGTATTTCACAACTTCCTGTGTTACACAAACTCTGTGATGACCAATTTTGACGTCACCCCTCCCATAGGGTGACGGATTTCACAACTTTCTACAGATGAACAATTTTGACGTCACCCCTCCCATAGGGTGACGGATGTCACAACTTCCTGTGTACACAAACTGATGACGTATTTCACAACAAAATGGCGCTGCCCATGGTCAACCTCGAAACTATCCGTATAGAATGGGGGCGTCCTCGCCCCCATAATAAACTCCTGTTGTGCAGCGGGTTAAAGTATTCCCTCATACCTCGGAGATATACCTTCAGTCGCTCGCAGCGACGTCACGTGACGGAAAGAATGTTATCACACCATTGAAAGACATTCTTTCCGTCCCCTATAGGCGACGAAATAGGTCAAATTTTGTTCACTTTTTAGTGGAAAATGCTTCGACGCCGGAGCGGGTACTGGACCCAGTGCCGTTCTAGTGCAAGTGCACTACAAAGGCACTGCACCCAGTGCCGATAAGCGACAGCATTTTGTTCCACCATCTAAAATGTCACGTGACGTCGCTGCGAGCGAGTGAAGGTATATCTCCGAGGTATGAGGGAATACTTTATCCCGCTGCACAACAGGAGTTTATTTTTCACTTCTCTTCGGTCGTAGCGGTGTGTAATACCTCGAGAGAGAGAGAGAGAGAGAGAGAGAGAGATAGAAGAAGAGAGAGAGAGAAAGCGAGAGAGAGAGAAAGACTGAGAGAGAGAGAGAAAGCGAGAGAGAGAGAGAGAGGAGAGAGAGAGAAGAGAGAGAGAGAAGAGAGAGAGAGTGTAAGAGAGAGAGAGAGAGAGAGCGCGAGAGAACAAAACAAACAGTCAAACAGACAAACAAACAAAAACAAACAGAGAGAAACAGATTACGTTTTCCCACGACCTACCTTTGAGGCTCTGCACAGGTTAGGTCTCTCCATGATCAGCCAGATCTTGTTCCAGCTTGACAGCTTCTCCATGTCGGCTTTCCTTTCGTAAGGGTTGGTCAAAAACGTATCGATCTCTCTCGTGATGTCGGCGTTGCTTTTATGATCATGAAAACATTTATAACAACACTCGTGAATTATTTCAACCGGAATTTCCCAGAATTGTAACTCTCTCTCCACCGTAAACCCGCAAATATTCTTGGGAAGGTGGAGCTCTCCTGTGCGGTAAAAGTCCAAAAGGCTGTTCATGATTTTCGGGTTTCTGTCAAAAAAGAGTTCCATATTCGGTTGTTGAATTTTCGTGCTGTCTTTGACAAGACGTCCCAGTCTTGTGTTCGGTAGAGTCTGGAGAGAAGCTGCGGTTGTCATGAAGATTTTGCCTCCTACATTTAGTGTGACTCGTTGGGAGGAATCCATCTTTCTGCCTTCCTTGTATTTCCAACTGAACTTCAATTCTGCAAAGTCATCAATTGAATACAGTAAATCAGTTCACCTCACAACACACACAGCCACAGACACACAGACACACACACACACAGACACACACACACACACACACACACACACACACACACAAATACACACACACACACACAGACACAAGATTCAACCACTCGTTTCATTCAGTCACACTATATTTTGAAATGTGGCTCAAAACCTGCGCAAATAGAATTTAAATAATTATGTTCTCAAAATTGTCCCTGACAATGCAAAAAAAATCATCACAACCACCACAACAACAACAACAACAACAACAACAGCAACAACAAAAACAACAACAACAACAACAACAACAACAAAACCAACAACAACAACACTAAAAACAAACAACGAAAAAAAAATAATTCCAAACAAAAAACAAAATCAAGCAAGCAAAAAACAACAAGAAACAAAAATACAAAACACACTGACGTGCAAACAGACAAACTGACGTGCAAACAGACACACTGACGTGCAAACAGACAACTGACGTGCAAACAGACACACTGACGTGCAAACAGACACACTGACGTGCAAACAGACAAACTGACGTGCAAACAGACACACTGACGTGCAAACAGACAAACTGACGTGCAAACAGACACACTGACGTGCAAACAGACAAACTGACGTGCAAACAGACACACTGACGTGCAAACAGACACACTGACGTGCAAACAGACAAACTGACGTGCAAACAGACACACTGACGTGCAAACAGACACACTGACGTGCAAACAGACACACTGACGTGCAAACAGACAAACTGACGTGCAAACAGACAAACTGACGTGCAAACAGACAAACTGACGTGCAAACAGACAAACACACAAACTATACTCGAAAAGCAAAATCATATCAACAATCGTATTCCGCGTAGCAAAATCAGTACTTACGGTTTTTTTAGACTCAAAGGCAACTAAACTAACGTGCAGAAGGGCGAAACCTTCCCCTCTTTTTTGAACTTTAAAAAGCAAGCCATTCAGAATCCCAATGAAAAGCTAACAGAAGCTCAAATGTTCGCAGTCCGATTATCAAATAGCAAAGAATAGCGATGTTACCTCACACAGATTCAGCCGGGAAATGTCGAATGCAAACACGTTTCTAGCATGTTTAGTGTGTGTGGTTACATGTCAGCATATTGATCTCGGTAAGTGGTAAGTCTACTGTTCCGTTCAATCGTTCGGGGTTAACTGTATTCCCCCTGGGGAAGGGTGAGGGTGGAATTGACGGGAGAGACAATGATGTGACGGATTGTGGTATTATGGGGGGGGGGGGGGGGGGATAGAGGTGGGAGGAGGCGAGGTGTACTTAGGTATGAATAATGTCAGAAAAACATCCTTCTGACAGGGAAGCTTTTAGTGATACAGTCGACGGGCGCTGTGGCGGGACGGTAAGAAGTCGGCCTCTTAACCGGAAGGTCGAGGGTTCGAATCCCGGCCGCGGCCGCCTAGTGGGTTAAGTGTGGAGATTTTTCCGATCTCCCAGGTCAACTTATGTGCAGACCTGCTAGTGGCT
>NC_090253.1:10087684-10125184 GCF_037325665.1 Littorina saxatilis
GTAAGCGTGAGTTCAGTTCGTGCTAGACAGTCTTACTGAGCAGACCGGTTTCTTCGTCGTTCCACTTTTCGTACCAGCCAGACTAGAGGCACTGACCTTGCTGGGCTATTCATGTCTCACCTTCGCTGTCATCATATCTAGAGAGAAGACGAGGTACGAATTATGTATGGGTCGTTTTTAATGTATGTGTCACGGTAGAACCAGCGATCTGGTAGGATCGGCTATCGTACCGGTACAATTGCCGATCGGACTTTGTCCCGGTACAACTGCCGATCCGAGTTTCTACCAGCTTATTTTGGTAGAACACCCGATTTTCATTGTAAAAACATTGATCGACAGTTGTACCGGGACAAAGTCCGATCGGCAATTGTACCGGTATGATAGCCGATCCTACCAGTACAACTGCCGATCGGACTTTGTCCCGGTACAACTGTCGATCAATGTTTCAACAAATGTTCAGCCGTTCAGCGTATGAGAATAGTTCACGACGAGCTAAAATGTCTTGTCACTGTCAACAAATGTTCAGCCGTTCAGCGTATGAGAATAGTTCACGACGAGCTAAAATGTGAGGAAGATTGCAACATGTAACTATTTGAAGGCTGCTAACAAACAACAAGTAAATTTCGATGCAAAGGAGGCTCACTTAGAAAAGAGTTTCAACGTTGGTGAAACTGTTGGCATTCGAATTCATGAAGTAGATCGCACAAACACCGGTGCCCGGCTTTTGCCATGCAAAATTTTGAGTGTGGAACAACGTGGCTCTGAAACTTTCTACAAGGTGTACACAAACGGAGGTCTTCTGAAGAACAAATTCAAAGCGGTCGATATGGTGGATTTGCGAAATGTCCACTTCAGCCAGCTTCAAAACGTCGATGTTGAATCACTGAGCAAAATAAGCGTCATCAAAGCATCACGAATTGTCACACACTGGACAGCAAATGGAAGTTCAGCTTGCTCATGCAGAGGAAAGTGTCACAACAGGAAATGCAAATGCAAGCGAGCAGGCCTTCCTTGTTCAACAAAGTGTCATCCACAATCGACCACTTGCACGAATACGTCATCATAGGTTATGGATTTTAATTTGAAATGATAATGGGAATGCTTTTATATTGGGATAATAAAGGATTTATATTTTGTTGCAAATGGTGAAATTTGACTGAATGCCCCTCAAAGTACCACTTGGTCGAAATAACTCATCTTTCTAATTTTGTATCCTTACTCAAGATTCATATCCATAATACCATCATAATAGTTCCACTTCGGTAGAACCAGCGATCTGGTAGGATCGACTATCGTACCGGTACAAATGAAACATTGATCGACAGTTGTACCGGGACAAAGTCCGATCGGCAGTTGTACTGTTAGGATCGGCTATCGTACCGGTACAATTGCCGATCGGACTTTGTCCCGGTACAACTGCCGATCCGAGTTTCTACCAGCTTATTTTGGTAGAACACCCGATTTTCATTGTGAAAACATTGATCGACAGTTGTACCGGGACAAAGTCCGATCGGCAATTGTACCGGTACGATAGCCGATCCTACCAGATCGCTGGTTCTACCGTGACATATGCGTGTAACTAAACCAGTGTAAAGCTTGCATGGCGGCGTGTGTTTCAAGCTTGGGTTGATTTTAGTGTTTTCTTTTACTTTGGTCAACAAACTGATTTTATTTTGTCAATTTAATATCTATACAACGAACAGTGTGATATCCGATAAACAGTGTGATATATATACGATAAACAGTGTGATACATGACAAACAATGTGATAAACTCTCGTACCTAAATCAGTAAATGCATGTTATTTATAACTCGATATTATTGTTTTTACTCCTGCTCGTTTCGTGTGCTTTTTTCCAGTAAATGCATGTTATTTATAACTCGATATCACTGTTTTTACTCATGCTCGTTTCGTGTGCTTTATTCCAGTTTTTACGGCTCTGTATGAAGAATAAACTGAAGATTCCATATACTCCGTGTTGACGTCTTAATGTGAGACAGTGACAGTAAAAACTCACTCATCGTCTCGTCCGGAGGATCCCCAGCGTCGTCATCCTTCCTCACCTCGTCTTTCACAGTCTTGGCTTCTCAGAGAGGTTCTTCGGCAGCTTTAACAAGTCTCCACCTGCTCTGCACTCGCGACTTTGGGCATCTCGTCTGGTCCTTGTGTGACCAGACAAAAATCTAACTACTGGTACCTATGAGCTGCCGAAGATCCGGAATCAAACTTCTACCTTTGAGCTCATGGGGATCCAGTTTTCATTGCGTAGTATTTTTGTTAGCGTCCCTTTTGTTTTCTTAGTTCGACCTTTTTCCTGAAATTAGTAAATCAAGTGTTGCTCTAAAACTATATTTTTGTTCATTTATTTCGACAGCTAAATAGTTTCAGTCAGAAATCTCAATAAATATAACTTTCTTCTCCGGTCTAGTTTCTTGTCACCTACTTTCTCCTCATGCTTAGTATTCGTACAATTTATCCTTGCACCTTCCGAGCGGCGTTCGCGGTTCGCGCCGGGAGGCAGAGCAAAGCAAGAGTCGAGTCCACATCATTCCCTTTCGTTTGGATTCTTGTTGTGTATTATGGCTTCGTAGGTGTGCAACATGATCTTTGTCCCAAGGCCCTTCTAGCTTGTATGTTTGCAAGATCACTGGAGTTTATGACAAGTTAAATGGAATAAAGAGCAGGAGAAACGTCAACAATGTCTTTGAGACTTCTTTGTCACCACTATCTTCCTCCTCCTCTTTGCCCACTTCTACAAGTGGCGTCGCCGACAGGATGGACACAGGGCCTTGTGGACGCGGGAACGACCTCAACAACTTCGAGGGCAGGATGGGCGCAGTAACACCGCGCAGGACAACAACATCCTGAACGACCTCAACAACTTCGAGGGCAGGATGGACGCAGTAACACCGCGCAAGACGACAACAAGAACGCGAGACAGAAACAGAACGAGAGACAGACAGCACGCGTTCAGAACTCCGACCGTACTTTCCCCGCCTGTTTCTCCAGCCTTTCATGTCTTGTTTTTTTACGGTTAAAGTGCTTTTTTCATGCCTCTGCTCCGAACAGAGCAGGGGAGGTAATTTCATTTTTTTGTGAGACCCTGGTTTTCATTCGAGCTGGGGAGCATAATGTAAATGCGTTGAAGTTTTTGTTTGTGAGAATAATTCTTGTAAGTATGTTTCAGAAGGACGTTTCGAGGTGGTCCTTCTAGTCAGGATTTCAGCGGATTAAAGTTTTTGGATTTGTTGTGCACTGGCATCGGTGTAAAACTGATGGTTTGGTTTTTCTGTTTTGACGATTTCGAGTCAGTTGGCTTAAATGCACTGGTTCATTTTTGTCAGGTTTAAAAAAAACCCAGCAGATTACCTTAAATCTTTAACGATTGGAAGATTAGCCGGTTTGATTTTGTTGGGCGTGCGTGCTGATTTTCTTCATGACTGGAGACCTGAGGTGTTCAGGTATATTCTGTTTTGACGATTTCGAGTCAGTTGGCTTAAGGTAGCAACCTCGGCCAAAAAAGGTGAAAAAACCACTTTTTGTTCCTTTTTGCCAAGAAAGTGCCTTTATGATAGCTTAATCATTTTACTTTTACACACTTTTTATTTTTTTCAATTCTGTTGAGTAGTTTTCGATTTATTGACTGATTACTGAGGTAGAGGTGCCCTAAAAATGTTATTTTCAGAGCGTCTTTCTCGTAAATTTAGGGGCACCTCTACCTCAGTAATCCGTCAATAAATCGAAAACTACTCAACAGAATTGAAAAAAGTAAAAAGTGTGTAAAAGTAGAATGATTAAGCTATCATAAAGGCACTTTCTTGGCAAAAAGGAACAAAAAGTGGTTTTTTCACCTTTTTTGGCCGATGTTTCTGATTTTTTTAACTTATTTACTTTTACTCCATGTGTTCGTTTCACTTCACAAACTTTGCCGAAAATTGACCATTTTCGCACTTTGTAACATGATATTTTCAAAACCAATCAAGCTAGAGCCTTGACATTTTGCATGTGTTTTTAAATCATGTTGACCTGTGGTGTGTGCCTCCGGTTTTGCAGCAGAATGACTGATGCTCATAAAATTAATATTTTATGGCAATATTTTTACGTTAATAAACGTGAAAATTAAAACCACGATTATCAAAAATAGGTCACTCTGACAATAATTGTAGAGGCACACACCAAAGATATGCTTCTTGTAATTAGTTTTAGCCTCTGGGAGCTTTGCAGGTGCTTCTGAAATAAAAATATTGTGTTACAAAATGTGCTTTTTTGTGCTTTTTTCGTGCCATAAAAAATATTTAAAAACAAATAAAAAAAATGAAAAATAAAAATATTGATATTTTAGCAAAGTTAACTTTACAAATGTTAACTAGGGTCTATTATCTATATGCATGCCAAATATCATTGCCAAATTCCCATTTGTTAGGGATATATCAATGATAACAAAATGTTACCCTTCTTCTGGCCGAGGTTGCTACCTTAAATGCACTGGTTCATTTTTGTCAGGTTTAAAAACCAGCAGATTACCTTTAATCTTTAACGATTTGAAGATTGGTCAGTTGATTTTGTTGGGCGTGCGTACTGATTTTTTTCATGACTGGAGACCTGAGGTGTTCAGGTATATTCTGTTTTGACGATTTCGAGTCAGTTGGCTTAAATGCACTGGTTCATTTTTGTCGGGTTTAAAAATCAGCAGATTACCTTTAATCTTTAACGATTTGAAGATTAATCAGTTGATTTTGTTGGGCGTAAATATTATAGTTGCGTACTGATTTTTTTCACCACTGGAGACCTGAGGTGTCCAGGTATATCCGTTTGTGTAGACATGTGTATGTAACGGCAATAGACACTGATTTGTCTGTAACGATAATTCAACCTTGGTTAGCTTTAACGCTCTTCGTCCCGCAGTGGGGCACTGCGGTTATGAAATTAAAGGCCCCTCCTGTTTTTGGAACCGCAGGAGCTTTCTAGTTTGCTGTTAGGTAGATTTTTGGTTCCTCTTTCCTGTCATGCTCTCTTTTTTCTTCATGAATTCTTTTCTTTTTTCTGCCTTCTTGCTCATTCACCTGTATTTTTTCCAAAAATCTCTTCTCTTGCCGCTTGTCTCGCGATTCATGTATAGTTTAATCGGTTAGTGTTCTGATGTAAGTCCAGCAGTAGATAGGTTAAGCCTATTTTAACATACTGGAAACTGGTAATCTTCCAGTAGGTATTAATTTAGTTTTACTAAAGCCCGCTGGGACACAAGTAATGGGTTAGTGCATTTGTAAACAGGAATCGCTTGACAAGTGGCCCCCTTCATCCCCCCCTTCCTCGTCCTGATATGGCTCTGCGTAGTCGGCTGGACGTTAAGCAACAAATAAACAAACAAACAAACAAACAAACAAACGCTCTTCGTCATCTTTATCCGATAGTTGTGTCAGGCGGAGTCTGGAGAGTTGAGTTGACGTTACATTTTCAACATGTCTGTATAGAACTTGTAAAAATGTTTGCCGGTGGTTTTAGTTTGGTTTTACTTGGAGACCATTTTTTACGAAATCGTTGGTGTATTTTATCCGCTGGTTTTGGGTGCGGACAATAGATTTTTGCTGTTGTAGTTTTTGGTTGTATTCATGGGGACCATGACTATCGAGCAGGGGAGATTTATGTGACCAGACAAAAATCTAACTACTGGTACCTATGAGCTGCCGAAGATCCGGAATCAAACTTCTACCTTTGAGCTCATGGGGATCCAGTTTTCATTGCGTAGTATTTTTGTTTTCTTATTTCGACCTTTTTCCTGAAATTTGTAAATCAAGTGTTGCTCTAAAACTATATTTTTGTTCATTTATTCCGACAGCTAAATAGTTTCAGTCAGAAATCTCAATAAATATAACTTTCTTCTCCGGTCTAGTTTCTTGTCACCTACTTTCTCCTCATGCTTAGTATTCGTACAATTTATCCTTGCACCTTCCGAGTGGCATTCGCGGTTCGCGCCGGGAGGCAGAGCAAAGCAAGAGTCGAGTCCACATCATTCCCTTTCGTTTGGATTCTTGTTGTGTATTTTGGCTTCGTAGGTGTGCAACATGATCTTTGTCCCAAGGCCCTTCTAGCTTGTATGTTTGCAAGATCACCGGAGTTTATGACAAGTTAAATGGAATAAAGAGCAGGAGAAACGTCAACCATGTCTTTGAGACTTCTTTGTCACCACTATCTTCCTCCTCCTCTTTGCACACTTCTACACTTGCATTTGTCACGCAAGCCCAGTATCGTTCCTCAGTCTTCGCATCAGGTCAGACCTCTACTCTTAGCTGCTGTAAGATTTCGCCTGCTACGTCGTCTTCGATTCTACTCGACAAGGTACTTAACGACATGTGGTAACTGTTCTGACTGCTACATTGAAGGATGTTCAGTTGCATTTGAGAGACTTCATTCGTCTAGGCGTCGTCATCACTTGTCAAAGCATTGACATCTTTTTAAGATCATTTTGTAAAATAGGATTCACGAACTCGTATTTAGCAATGTTTACATTCACTAGCGGAATTTTACAGTGAAATCTGTAGTGTATTCTTAACAACCTGTTTATATTTATAGACCTTTATTGTGAAACCTGTGGTGAACTCCTAGTGACTTGGTTATTTGATCTTAGTATTTATCTGCACTAGGAATTTTCACGGCAGGGACTCTCGAGTGATTCCTTTTTATGGTGAAGCCGCATTTTGTGTACTTTTGTGGGTCATTTGTGCGACCAATTGATGAACTCTGAAAGTTAGACTGAAGGTTTCATTCGACATTCATGGACTGAAACTTTCTGTGAGAGACTCATTTATATTGTGTTGAGAGGTGTTCACTTGCAGTAATAGTTCTTTTTATATTTAGTAAAATAATTAAGAACGCTTAGTTTCTTGTTCCTCTTTTGTACATTACGTTCTATTTAGTATTAGTGTGCTCTGGGTTTGTGTTTACACTTCGAAGATTTTGATCATTTTTCTTCCAAACATGAGTGAAACAAAAAGCAAATCCGGTTTCAACCGGGATACTGATCTGGGCGAGGGATGTTCGCAGGATGCTGGTCTTAGCGAGAGCATGACCATTGAGTCGCATCTTCAGCACTCCGATTGCTCACGTACCATGACTGAAAAGGGTAGAGAGTACAGAGTTGAAGCCCTTTCTAGAACCTTTTGGACACGACATTCTGAACTTATGTCGATTTTGTCTCAAACCAATGCCCTTCTCATGGACAACAATGATTCACACGAACTTGCCTTGCAAAAATCAAATATAAAATCAAGACTTGGCTCCATAAACGAAATAGCAGATCAATTGAGGCAGTTGGGGTCTGAAGAAAATCTGGACACCGCCCTCTCAGAAGTGAACAGTTCTGCAGTCTCAATGATCACTAGCATAGTTCAAGTGAGTCTTCCCTCTCCAAGATCGACAGCTAGATTGATTAGGTCTGCAGCGTCGTCCAAGGTGACCTCAGTCAGGATTTCCTCATCCAAACAGTCGTCAGTGTCCTCCCAGAGAATCAAAGTTGCAGATGAAGCAGCAGCCCTCAAAGCTAAACTTCAGGCTAAACTGGAAGAAAATCAGAATCTGGACGAAATCGAACATGCAGATAGAAGATTTTCCCAATTAAAACGTAAACTTGCACAACAGCAACTTGAGACTCAGCTGCAAAGTGTAGAACCTCTCGCATGCGGAAGTCGTTTATTCCATCCGCCATCTCAGTTCTCAATGATACCACTTAGTGCATGCATGTGAAACTGAAAAATGTACAATGGAGTTTTCCTCAGAGCTAGCTAGGAATGCATTGTACTCTAATGTTGTCATGTTATTGCTGTGTTTTTTATCTTCATGTTTTAAAATTATCTCCACAACTTATAAAGTATACTTTTACACTAGAATTATGTTTAAACAAATCAAGTATGTATGTTTAATATTATTCTTATGAAGTTTTTTTACAACTATTTAGAATAGAACAGTTTGTTTTGAATGTCAATCACTGGGAGCAGTCAGAAGAGTAAGAATTCTGTTTTGTTCTCACTATCATTTGCTTATGAAGATCATGATGTTGTTCCATTGCTTAGTCAGTCCTAGAAATAATGTCCTAGACTGTTATCAGTATTTTTGCCCTCTTTCATTACGATGCTATGGTATTCTGTGGGTCTCCACATGTGTTTGTTTATAAGGCGGAAGTGACCTCCCCTTGTACACAATAGGCCCTCAGATGAAGCCTACGGACAGACTAGAATAGAACATGCACATAACACAGAAGGTCTGCACAGCACACTCACACACAGCAATACAGCACACCGTCTTGTACCTCCTTCTGCCCTGCCGAAGTCGGGGTATCCTTTTTAATCCACCGAACATTAATATCCACAGCCATGTGTGTCTCCTGCCTCCGAACACACACGCCACAGAGCTCGACTCGATGTGCGCAGTTTCGTATAAAAATTATTTTCCAAATTTCCCCACTGTGTTTTATAAAATAATCATATTATGAAAGCACATACATTCTTATCTTAGTTATTATGTATTCATTGTTAGCAAACATCGGCATTATTCATGTTTTACTTTAAACGCAATCATTGTTATTTATAGATCACAGGCACTTGATGTAAGTAGGTCACACACGTGTAAATGTTGTGCCCAGTCCTTGTTTTTGTTTCTGTTATTATTTTAGTTAGCAGGTCTAGTTGAGCACGTATTAAGTATCATGTACCCACTACTAGTCATTGTGCATTTTAGTTAATGGACTGATGATGTCATTTGTATGGAGTCGACGCACGTGCGAGGATATGTATGTGTGGGAGGGGGGGGGGCGCGGGAGATGGAAGCTTGCTGTATGTTATGTAATGTATATATTGTGTGTGATACGTGGAAATGTGATACTATTTATTTGCATGTATGATACAGGTACAAATGTGATAATTGTAGGCTTATACTAGTGATTACTGTGTGTGATACATGAAATGTGATATGAATGCTGTTTTTATATGTTATACTCTTACTTTCTCCCAAGCGCAAGACAAATTCTTCTATGAAAATTGAAGCCAATAAAATTTGAGTTGAGTTGAGTTGAGTTGAGATAAAAATGGAAGAAGTAAAACTGGAAGTTTTCGAACAAGAACTCCAAAAATACTTCCACACCACAAACTGTCACTCTCAGTCAAACCTGAATGTGCAAGATGAGTTACAATCTCAACTTGGTCAAGATCACGCTAGCTACATGACTCAGTCACATGTCAATCAAAGCCATCATCATAGGCCTTCACAGACACGGTCTCACTTGACTGATGCAACAGCACGTGAACCTTACCCTAATGAATCTCTCATTGAGACTCTTTCTCAAGCGATAGGTGCAAGTCGACTTCCAGTTTCCGAGCCACCTGTGTTCACTGGAGACCCTCTTTTGTACCCCGATTGGAAGGCTTCCTTTTCTGCACTCATAGAAGGCAAGGGCATTCCAGCTTCGGACAAGATTCACTACTTGAAGCGTTATCTGGGTGGTCCTGCTAGAGAAGCTGTGAGCGGCTTCTTCCTTCTAGGAAGTGAAAAGGCCTACCAGCAAGCCAAAGACATTCTGGATCAGAGATTTGGAAATCAGTTCATCACGTCAGACGCCTTCATGAGTAAATTGAACAGCTGGCCTAAGGTTCAAAACAAGGACAAGTCAGCTCTCCAAAGGTTTTCCGATTTCCTTGTTCAATGCCAAGCTGCGCAACACGAATTTCCCATTTTGAGAAGTCTCGACGATATCAGAGAAATACAGAAAATTGCGCAGAAGCTCCTAGATTGGGCGTCCACAAGTTGGAATCGGGTTGTTGCTATGAAACGGAAAGACAAAGGGCGATATCCCACTTTCCCAGAATTTTCATCATTCGTCAAGGATGAAGCGGACATTGCCAACGATCCGGCTCTACTGAGTGGACCTCAAATTCTTCAGTCTGTCACAAATCGTCAGGACAAGGGAGAATCAGTCAACAAAAGAGTCTTTTTCACCAACGGTGACCTGTCTCAAGACTGTAAGTTCTGCAAGCGCAAGAATCACAACCTGGCCGACTGTCGTAGCTTCGCCAGGAAGAACATGGAAGAGAGGCGGGAGTTCGTGATGAAAGAGAGACTTTGTTTTGGCTGTTTGATTCCAGGGCACATGTCGAAGCAATGTAGGAATCGCAGTGAGTGCTCTACATGTAACAAGAGACACCCTACCAGTCTACACAACGACACCCGTCAAACTGAACCAAAACCCCCCAGAGAGGAGGGTAATCGTGGAAGCCTTAGAGTTCTTTCTGGTCAGAAGCACGGATCTCTGACGTCAATGATCATCCCAGTCTTTCTATCGTCAAAAAGCAATCCACAGAAGGAACAGTTAGTCTACGCTCTCGTTGACACCATGTCAGACTCTACCTTCGTCACGGAGAATGTTGTCAATGATTTACAGGCACCCTGCAAGCCTGCCAAACTTCGACTCACAACATTGACCAACAACAGTGCACTGATCACCTGCAAAAAATTTACAGACCTGCAAGTGAGAGGGTTCCATTCTAGAACTGTTGTAGACCTTCCGGAGTCATTTTCAAGGGATCACATACCAGTAGACGAGACTCACATTCCAACACCGGAAACGGCAAGCTGTTGGCCCCATCTGTTTGGAGTGAAAGACATGTTAACGCCCAAACTGGATTGTCCCATAGGGTTGCTCATTGGATACAATTGTCCTCAAGCGCTGGCCCCTTTGCAATGCATCACAGGAGATGCCCGCCAGCCCTTCGCCATCGAAACCTGTCTTGGTTGGAGTGTCATCGGTGGGTCCCCCCCCCCCCCCCCCCCCGCAAGTCGAACCCTTTGACGTTGTCGGCCAAAGTCATCGTTCTGTCACTAAGGCTGTTGCTTACACTGGCCTCGTGAAAGATGTCTACAAGACTCAAGTTCAGGAGGTCACTACTGGTGAACTTCTGCATCTCATGGAGAGAGATGTGACAGACCATGACACTCAGAAGATGTCCCAAGATGATCATCTATTTGGCGCTACTTCGTCCCCTGGCTGCGCCAATTTCGGCCTGAAACAAATCGCCAAGGACAACAGACATCTGAGCGAGAGGGCAACCGATTTTCTGGACAGAGATTTCTACGTTGATGGTCTGAGAGCTGAGGAAACCGTGATGGAAGCCAAAGAAGTCATCTCCAACGCCAGAAGCATATGTGCCAAAGCCAACCTGAGACTTCATAAGATGGCGTCCAACAGCAAAGAAGTCATACAAAACATTCCAGAGTCTGAGCGAGCAAGCCAAAATCAGACTAATGTGGGCATAGACAATGGAAGTGAGTCCACAGAGAGTACTCTAGGCCTTCGTTGGAACACGATCGACGACACTCTCCGCTTTAAGCTGCGTCTCAAAGAGAAACCTCTTCCTTTGACACCAAATCACATCTTGACTATGAAGTCTGGTCTCATCATGCCACCTCCTCCTGGTCATTTTGTCAAGGAAGATCTCTATCTCAACAAAAGATGGAAGCGGGTTCAGTTTCTCGCTGATCGATTTTGGACACGATGGAAGAAGGAATACTTGCAGTCTCTTCAAAGACGAAGCAAGTGGCAACAACGACAACCAAACATTGTTGTCAACGGCATTGTTCTACTTCAAGACGAAGGCGATTGTCGCACTGATTGGAAAATCGCTCGTGTTGTAGAGACTTTCCCAGGCAAAGATGGTCTCATCAGAACGGTGACACTTCTCATGTCTACCTCAGCTCTTGACAAACTAGGCAAGTCTACACAAAAGAGAACTCTACTGGATAGAGCCATTCACAAACTAGTTGTCCTCATCAAGGGAGAGCAGGTGATTTCTGATTGACACCTCAGTTTTTTAAAATGCATTTTTTAAGAATCGTGTATTAATGTTTTCCCTACTCACCTTTTTTGTGCTTTGGGTGGGAGTGTTGCAATTTAGGCTCTGAACACCCAGTGGTATAAGGGAAAGAACCGTCGCATTTCTTCTGGTCAAGAAATTATCGGATAGTTCCCCCTTGCTTGACCGCGACTGTTTGCACTTGTGTATATCCTCTGAGAAAATTAGTCCGCCTTTAGTATTCTTTATTTTAGTGTTAATTGTTATTATTGAGAACATGAACTTAGTTAAGGTTTTGTTTTTAAAGACTAGTTTTATGTTAAACTATAAAATGCATGTACTTGTTACGTAAATTGTTCGGTTCTATCAATTGAGCAATTATTGCGCCAGGTAGCGCCGGTTTTGAAGGCCGCGTAAGCGTGAGTTCAGTTCGTGCTAGACAGTCTTACTGAGCAGACCGGTTTCTTCGTCGTTCCACTTTTCGTACCAGCCAGACTAGAGGCACTGACCTTGCTGGGCTATTCATGTCTCGCCTTCGCTGTCATCATATCTAGAGAGAAGACGAGGTACGAATTATGTATGGGTCGTTTTGAATGTATGCGTGTAAATAAACCAGAGTAAAGCTTGCATGGCGGCGTGTGTTTCAAGCTTGGGTTGATTTTAGTGTTTTCTTTTACTTTGGTCAACAAACTGATTTTATTTTGTCAATGTAATATCTATACAACGAACAGTGTGATATCCGATAAACAGTGTGATATATATACGATAAACAGTGTGATACATGACAAACAATGTGATAAACTCTCGTACCTAAATCAGTAAATGCATGTTATTTATAACTCGATATTATTGTTTTTACTCCTGCTCGTTTCGTGTGCTTTATTCCAGTAAATGCATGTTATTTATAACTCGATATCACTGTTTTTACTCATGCTCGTTTCGTGTGCTTTATTCCAGTTTTTACGGCTCTGTATGAAGAATAAACTGAAGATTCCATATACTCCGTGCGACATCCAATATATGTCAGCAAACATAAAAACAACACAAATATTAGTTTTAATTTAAAATCTAGCTGTTCTAAATTCAAAATACAGTTAAAAAGCAACTTGCTCATGTCATAGTAATAAAACAACCTCATATTATGTTAAACTGCGAAAAAAAAAAGTGTGTGTGAACAGGGATTGTTACTCAGGTTGTATCCGGACAAACACAAAACACAAAAAGTAACAAAATGTGTGTTATATCTCGACATTTTGCTAAATTGTGAAAATGTAGGCAAATTCAATTATTTATATGTATTACACATTATTTCAAGCCTCCATAGTTATTTTGGAGTGATTTTGAAGACGTGTTTTTTTTGGACGTCGAATTAAAATTATGTGTCCAAGTAAAGCGCTAAATTTCGCGCGGGAGTTGAGCTATTCCACCATAAACACACACACACACACACACACACACACACACACACACACACACACACACACACACAATTCGCGCAACTCATTGTGTAGCGAAACAGGACGAAATGGGGTGGTGGGCCGTGGTTTGGGACAGGGGTGGTAGGTTCGGATTTATCTTACCAATGAAGATCAACCTTACAAGTGACCATTTCCATATAAAAGTTTACGCATTTCCTTTACAAAGACGAAACAGGTCTGCAAAGGGTAGAAATTTGGCCTTGGTACAAAGGACACGTTTTGCCCTGATTTAGGGTGGGTGGGGTGGGGTCGGGGTGGGGATGGGGTTTATGGAGAGTGGAAATACAGCTTAGACAATCAACCCTGTAACGTTTCGCTCGCAAAGGCCTCCGCAAACCTACTGTGCCCTTTGTGCATATCACGTCATTTTCAAAATGGAGTTCACTCTCACGCGAAAAATAATTTTTTTCGTGATTGTCAACGTTGACATCCAGTGAATCTTTATTCCGACAAGCACAGTACAAACATTGGTCATTTCAGTTACTGAACACTCACACGAACAAACTTGGTCTCGTGGTTAGTTGCACGGTGCCGGGTTACACTTTTGCAATGAGAATCTCCAACGAATGATGTAGAGCGCTATTTTAAGATCAGAGAAACAAAGGGAAGTAAGCTCTCTACTTTTGCAATGAGTTGGAAAAAAAACCACCAACGTCACTTATCTTTCTACATCTCTTTTTTCAGCTTTGTGCGATGCACAGTCCCTATCCGCTAGATTTAAACAGACTCAATCGTTCACGACTGTTTCTCTGAATTTTATGTTTTATTTGACATATGCTCTTCTCTTTTGAAAACCATACAACTTTCAATACAGTGTTCTAGATGATCGAACGTGTAGCAAAGACCTGTAAGCCTACGTGTACGTGTAGATATTGCTTCATCCGTGACTCACTTTTTTCTTTTATGTTCCAAATGCATACGTTGTTTTGCTCCCACCAAGACTGCAGATCTTGGTAAACGCGTGACGTAAAAACTAGATTTGATGACGTTACCCGTACACGTTCCCGTACACGTTCTGAAAAGTGCTGATCTAAATCTTGCTATTGGCTCCTCTTCTCGGAACTTTTAAAATCAATAACAAATGTAGACGGTATTCACAGTCTTGTTTGTATTGTGTTATATCACATTTTCTGTTTTCCGCAGTGTCGTTTTGCTGTGCTGAACAGCATGGTGTGGACTTTTGTTTTTACGTCTTGCGTCTTCGTGTATCGTCCTTTTTTGCTGACTTTTGAGCGTGACCTTTTTATTGTCAAGAAATTGTAAAAGTTCCTCACATTTTGGGTATATTTTCTTGTGTGGAGTATTATTTTACAGCCGACTGAACTTTTAGACAACTTTCCTAAATCGTCTTCCCTCCATTTCTTGTCAGTCAGATCCAAGTAAGTTCCGTGTCATGGTTTCGAGTCTTTGCTGCTCAGGACTTTACACCTTGGTATGGGAAATGAGGGCCAGCTTTCCTAAATCTTTAAAAATGTGTAAAACGGACGAATTCCAAAAATAACTCTGTGGGGTTTGTATGAGTTGTGAAAGAGTGAATGCCCTTGCGTTCACGGGGACAAACATTGGAGGGAATAATCACTAGCCACAGGTACGTCTGAAACACGTGGACAGGAGCACGTAAAAACTTAGTTGTCCCTGAAAAAGCAAGGGCATTCACTCTTTCACAACCCATACAAACCTGACAGATGTATTTCCGACGAAATGACGGCGAAGAATTCAGCGATTTGAAATAAGTTTCGTCGACATCTGATGCTGTCAAAGTCTTTGCCATCGAGCTTACGTGTCTTGTGTGATTCAAATGTCAACAAATCTTGTGTTTTGCATCATCTTGCTCGATGCCAAAGCCACCTAGACAAATAAAGAATACTACATGGCTTGCTGTGTTGTATCAGATTTACACGAGTTTTTTTGTTTTGTAATATTGAACTGCGAGCGAAAGCGAGCTGTTCACTATTTAAAAAAGCAACGAGTGTAAATCTGGTACAAAACAGCAAGCCATGTATTATTCTGTTTAGCCTACATACTGTAATATAACTATTCTGATGAACACGTGGGGGAATTCGGGGGCTGTGATTGGATGGTCTCTTCCGATCATCAAAGCATAATGCTACGGAAGTCGGCCATTTTTCTCAATATCCAAAAGAATATTGTCAATAACAAAGACGCATGGTTCCGGTTTACCCATCTGTACCACGCGGCGATGTTTCTATCGACAACAACATAGTTATACTGACAACTTGAAATTCTTCTCGGGAATGTTTTTCAGCTTTACAATTGTCGATAGCATACCCTTTTCTGCTAACTTCCCGATGAAACAGGACTAAACCAATTATTTTCTGTCCCTAAACACCACAAAATGCCCAAAGCCGTTTTTATGTGCCTGTGTGACTGTGAGCTCAGTTGCCTGACACAAACTGAAAACGTTGCTGTCGCCGCGCGTTGTTCAAAATGGCTGTTCCATTATCTCTTCTTCACCCCTTCTTGCTTCCTATAGTTCTTCAGTCGTTTCTTGTTTTCCGTTGATGTTATGTTTTGATTTTCTTCATTATTAGCCTTTTTCAAAATTAAAAACCTCAAACTTCTGTTTGTTGCATACAAATAAACTAATAACAAGAAGGGCAAAACCCATACGACTCACATGCTTGACCTTGACCTTTACATGACCTTGACCTTCAGGGTCAAGGTCAAATAACTAAACCTAGCAATGACATCATACACTAAGAACTGCTTTACACATTTTTCCTACCAAAATACGTGTGACCTTGACCCAAGGTCAAGGTCATCCAAGGTCATGCAACACAAAGCTGTTAATTCAAGACATAGGAAGTACAATGGTGCTTATTGGCTCTTTCTACCATGAGATATGGTCACTTTTAGTGGTTCACTACCTTATTTTGGTCACATTTCATAAGGGTCAAAGTGACCTTGACCTTGATCATATGTGACCAAATGTGTCTCATGATGAAAGCATAACATGTGCCCCACACAATTTTTAAGTTTGAAACAGTTATCTTCCATAGTTCAGGGTCAAGGTCACTTCAAAATATGTATACAATCCAACTTTGAAGAGCTCCTGTGACCTTGACCTTGAAGCAAGGTAAACCAAACTGGTATCAAAAGATGGGGCTTACTTTGCCCTATATATCATATATAGGTGAGGTATTCAATCTCAAAAACTTCAGAGAAAATGGGAAAAATGGGAAAAATAGCTGGTTTTAGACAACATTTATGGCCCCTGCGACCTTGACCTTGAAGCAAGGTTAAGATGCTATGCATGTTTTTTGGGGCCTTGTCATCATACACCATCTTGCCAAATTTGGTACTGATAGACTGAATAGTGTCCAAGAAATATCCAACGTTAAAGTTTTCCGGACGGACGGACGGACGTCCGGACGGACGGACGACTCGGGTGAGTACATAGACTCACTTTTGCTTCGCATGTGAGTCAAAAAGCTGTTTCAACAACTGTGTTGTGAAATCGAATGCACTTGGAGTCAGTTTTTCTTCCAAAATCAGAAAGCGTGTAGCGGTGTGCATGTCTGCGCGAACATGATGCGCGTAAGAAGTTTGTCTGGTATCAAAATCTGAGATCAACGCATCGACGCAAAAACTGTCATTTTGTAAGTTTAGAACAACAAATCAAGGTCATAACAGCTATATAATCGCTATTGTGTTTTCAGCGTAGCAATAGGGTCCGATATTTAGACTCGAACAAGTATAATGCGACTCGTCTTCGACTCGTCGGCATAATACTTGTCTCGTCTAAATATCGGACCCTATTGCTACGCTGAAAACACAATAGCTGTTACTTACGTGTATTTTACTGAAAATGTCCTGCAGTCGAGGCAGCTAAATTGAAGACGCTTGTTTTGGAACATCGATCTCTTCTAAAACATCGTGCAATCTATTACGTCAAAGTAAAGAAACGTCACTCTGAAAGTGTGGCGTGACGTGTTAGTTCTAAAAGTTCATCGAGGGTAATTAGCGAGCGCAATTTGTTTTCTTCTATAATCACGTTTGTCTCGGTGACTTTGGCATCATAAGCAGTGGAAAAACAGGTCCCTGCCAGACTTGCTTGACATGACCTCATTTACATGATAATTATACACACGTGTGATTTGAACGATTATTATCTCACGGGTGTCTCTCTCACGTATGTTGGATAAAAACAGAATACTACATGGCTTGCTGTGTCATACCAGATTTACACACGTTGCTTTTTCAAATAGTGAACAGCTCGCTTTCGCTCGCAGTTCAATATTTAAAAATAACAACTCTTTGTAAATCTGGTACGACACAGCAAGCCATGTAGTATTCTCTATTGACAACACGTTATTTTGAGTCCTGTCGAGTCAAACAAGACTTCTTCAAGTAGTCAATCGAGTTTAATCAAAAGGCTATCGAGACTTAAAAAAAAAACCTCAACCCATTAAATTCGAGCACAATTAATTACCACTAAACGAGATACATGCCGTAATAGTGAAAACCCTGTAATAAATCTGATCTACACGGGTACCTTCCAACGTTTATTTCCATCGGTACATCACATTATATAATCGAACGACAGAGCCACAATTTACTGGAACATTTGGCTTGTGTGGGAGGCTTAATAACTAAAAGCAACACAAACACACACACACACACACACACACACACACACACACACACACACACACACACACACACACACACACACACACACACACACACACACACACACACAAATGCAATATACTTCCAAAAGATTCACAATTTCTATTTTATGACGAAATATATCCATCCAGTATTTTACACGCTTTTTTTTCCAAACGTTTTTTTTTAACTTCAACGACACTTTCTAACTATGTCTTTTTGAGTAAGACTTAACAACATTAGCAAACACATAAAACATAAAATAATCTAATAAACGCTTAATTCTCAAAGCAAACACAATATTACCACTCCATAAGGTTTGAACTGGAAAACGTCGTTTTCATCAGTTGCAATGTAGACTAAGAAGATATTCGGCTGAAGCTTTAAGACCATCAACCATAGACACAACAGGCGGAAACAGGGAATACAGATGGTGATAAGACGCGAGTCACAACAATAAATATGCAAGACTATAAACACAAAATAAGGAACAATAAAACAGGCGGTTATAAATATGTCAAGACATTTTGAAAAAAAGATTGCGGTACACTTCCATCCTCAGATAGTACAATACGAGTAAAGGTATGTTGTCTGTCATTTGAGCGTTAATAGTAAATTTTAAGGGGATTATTGTCCGTCAGGTCTTAATTGCCTATATTGGACATGAATTGGTTTATACGACGGCTTTTTGATGTTTGCGTGTTTAGGTGGTATCAGCCATCTGCACTTACGGTAGAATGACCAAGATCTTTAACGTGCCATTGTGGTGACACGGGGGTGGGAGATGGATACCGTCTCTGGGTCTGCACATAAAGTTGACCCGTGTCCGTCCCGGCCCGGATTCGAACCAGCGACCTCTCGATCACAAGTCCAGTGCTCTACCACCTGAGCTACCCGGGCGCCCGCCCAGCTCATCCGACTTCAGCGTGTTTTTATATCGGAGTGGTCCTTCTCCTAGACTGGTGGCTTTACAGGGCTGTCCAGTCCAGTCTACCCGGCTAATTGTCCATAGCTGGGTAATTTGTTTATCTGAGGTGACCTTCCCCAGGGCTAGAGCTTATAATGCGGCTCTTGATCGCATGGTGCTCCCGTAATTGGACACCTGCGGTATTTTTTTAGTGTAACAGTGCCACATGTTACCTCGCCCCATCCTACTGGAAGCACCGCCATATGATCCGCGACTGCTTATTCGATTCGTCCTGGCAAGCCTGGCTTATCTCACAGCTAACCTCCATATCTGAAGGCCACCCCACTATCCGCCACCTGTGGACGCGCCTGGTTAGGGGTGGTCGCCCCTACTTTTCCAGGGTAAAGGGAATGACAACTGAAGTTTAATAAAGCACACAAGTGAAAACGGAGGGGAATAGGTGAGGGATCGCGGTAAAAGAAAATATAAACATTATGTAAAATAGATGAGTGGAAAAAATTCCCATCAGGCATTGTCCAAAAAGGAAAAATCAGAACATTTTTTCGAGCCACTCTCGCTCCCAGTTGTAGATGCGCGACTTGACCTTGTTCCGGGGAATGCTTCGCTCGGCACTGCGACGGTGTCGCTCTGTTTCCATGGTAACCATGGTGAAGGGGGTCAAGGCGAAACGCGAGGACAGGCCACTCCGGACCACGCCTAATATCCACACGGCGTCTAATTATGCATCCGCACCGAATATGCATACCAGCGCTCATTGGTTAATAACAGGATATTCGATGATTATTTTCATTGGTCGACTGAAACGTTTTCCTCATTTTGAATGAAGTGGCAAACGGTTCTTCACTAATACCGAAAGTGAAAACTCCCGTGGGTAGCTTCCCTTTGCCGCACAATATTTACATATGTTTTAGACCAATGAGCGCTGGTATGCATATTCGGTGCGGATGCATAATTAGACGCCGTGTGGATATTAGCGGCTCGCAAACGAAGATTCGTCCAAATGATGGTTAAAAACAACCTGCAGCGAACGGAAGCTGAAAACTAAAGGTGCATATAGTTCAAACAATCATTCAACTGTATTTATTTGACCTTACACAGACTGTAGGAAGAGGCAAACCGTCTTGACCAATATTTTTCCCCAGGAAGCGACTCCAAGAACACAGAAGACTCGAAGGTGAGTGACGTACCTTATAGTCTTTCTGTGATAGTAGTCGTCCAGTGGACGATACCTTCCGCCTGTGACAGAGACAAAGAGGCAGGTCATGGGGTAATCTTGAACTCAGTTTAGCGTGTTAAATTCATAGCTCAGAATCCAGTGACATTCTTTACTTATTTTTTTTTTATACAAGTCCATGCAAGCAAGCCAAAGAACAAGTTTGTCGTGAAATTAATTGACGGATTGAGCTCCAAACTTAAGCATAATTAATTAATTTGGTTGTTCAATCGACGAAAATGCACCGAAAATGGCGTACGTTGTCAACCACGGGACATCATTTACACGAAAGAGTTGTCTCCCTTGTTCGCTTATACGGATAATTCCTTCTTTCACCCATGTAAACGAAATGCATTCGTACAGTTCATCGGACTTCATTCCGTAACTTCAAAGGGATCTAAAATGACTTGTTATTTGCAGGTTCTATAAATTTGGAGACTTAAATGCCTCTGAATTCTGAGCTATGAATTTAACACACTAAAGTTCAAGATTACCGGTCATGGTATAATTTAATTTATTCTGATCAAAAACACCTGCGTCAGTGCGTCTTTGGAACTGTGAGGGAAACGACTCTTATGCCTTAAAATTTGCCTTCCTCCTGGGAGTTATTTCCCTTGATAAAACCATTTTCTCTAAGAATGGCCTCTGCCAGATGTAGTCTGAAGGATTGACCCACATCTTAGGTCAATGTTCTTGCGTAAGGAACTTTGGGCATAGGTGAGCAAGCATGTTTACACACGGGCTCGTTTTATAGTGCTTGTAGGGTCAACTCGCAATGATCGTTTGCGCAGAATCTTCTTGGCAAATGTAGCAAACCAGTGGAGACTGAATATCACTATCACTTGTGTCGTTGTGATCAGCGACAGTGATTCAGTCAGCGATACATAAGGTGAGTGATTCTTGTTCCTTTTTCTTCGCACATCAAAAGTAGATCTAATATCGCAATATTGTGTGGTATTTTAGCGACCACTGTCGCTAAGCATATTTTGAAATATAGCGTGCAATGCTTGATTTTGTCCGTAACTACGGATGTATCGGGTATCGATGTTTATTTCACCACTCCCTTCGTGGAGCGAGTCTAGAAGAGCTCTGCGCCTACAGTTCAATGCTTCAACTCTACGAGTCTTCGGCTTTCTGCCAAGCTGTGCATTTCTGGTGGGCGCCTTTCTGGTGCCTCCTTTCGGGGATTGTGGTGTGCCAGCTTGTGTCCTTTGGAGTATAGGTGCAGAATGGTAGTGTAGCTGTCTCCACTTGTGTTGATGCACAGTGTCCGTCATTCTGTCAGTGTATTTGTCTGTCAGTGTATCTGTCTGTCAATTGTATCTCAGTGTATCAGATTGTTGGTGTATCTGTCTGTCACTTGTATGTGTCTGTCATTGTATCTGTATGTCAGTATCTGACATTGTTACTCTGTCATTGTCACCAGGGGCGGACGAGGGGGGGGGGGGGGTCTGGGGTTTCCGGACCCCCCCCCCCCCCAGCCAAAAAAAAAAATTGTGTTTTTTTGGGTTGAGTTTCAATTTTTTGGGTATTAATCAGTGACCAAATCTGCTTCCTGAAACTGGTAATAATCATCCTCAGAATGCACCAGATTGCACCATTTTGCATCCTTTTTTTTCAACATTTTCCAGGGGGGCATGCCCCCTGACCCCCCTAGCAAGCTAGGCGCTTCGCGCAGTCGGTTCGGCGCTTCGCGCCTTCACACCCATATCTTCACAATATACTTTTGGAACCCCCCCCCCCCCACATAAAACGAACTGATCCGCCCCTGGTCACTGTCAGTCTGAATGTATTGTATTTCTGCATGTATACATGTGGACAGATGAAGTATAGGCAGACAGCCACAAATTAAGATACTGAACCGTATGAAATACGGCCCCTCTGTTTATTTGTTTTAAAAATACAATGCAGGTTTGAGGAGCTTGAGGTCACTGAAACTCTGGCTCTTCTGAGTCGTAATTAAGTAGAATGAGTAGTGAAGTGAGCAGAGGTTAAAATGTGTGTGTAATTGTTGATAAAAAGAAAGCTTTTTAAAAATTGTTTCTCAGTCTGTGTCAGTTGGTGCTGTAAACTTGTGGTCTACAGTTTTGATTGGATTCCAATTCAGTTAAGTCCCTCATCTGAACCAGATTTATGTGATCCTAGTAATATATATTTTATTTGCACACATGTATACATACATATATATATATATATTGCAATGTTGAAATGAAGTTACCGGTCTGAAACATTCAGTCGTTTCTTCTGAGACAATCCTTGTTCTCTTATCATCTACAGATTTACCGCACTTCTTCACCACGCGAATTCCCAACAGAAGTCAGACTTTCGAACATACAATCTACGTAGGCAAGCATGATACGTCATGACGTCATATGATTCCTAGCATATTGACGTAATGTTAAACATCCGGTTATCTCGAGTTTTCTCCGTAATACATGTCCGTGGGTTTTTCAATGTTCGGTTATTTCCGTAGGTTCATGCAAAAAGGGAACCGTCGTCTGCAATTAGCGACATGGACCATTCTGGTACTTGTTGCTGACAAAAACATGATTTTAAAACAGAATTTAATGTCAGAATAGCTATATAAACGCTATTGTGTTTTCATCGTAGCAATAGGGTCCGATATTTAGACTCGAACAAGTGTGCACATCCACAGTACTGGGTCACAACCTGGGGACATGGACACCAGGAAAAAAAGTAGGACTGAATTGAGTGAAATACTCTTTTTTAAGTGCAAAAGACATGCCTGTATCTTTTTCTGTCAAAGAGATGACCTTCCATATCGGGGGTTTCTTTAGAAATGACAGTTAGACACATGCAGTACGCTCTATGTCGTGGGTTACATTGATTAGGCCTTGGGCCCATTTCAATTCGGGGTGTACAAAGTTTCAACATTCATGCTTCATGAAAAATAATCATAGTAATATTAATCATAATAAAAATCATCATCATCGTAATGACAGTCGACATGACGACAGTGGAAACAGGCATTTACAACAGCAAAACGTTTGAAAAAGGACAGTAATGGATCAGCACAAAATCCAGTCTCTGTCACACTTCACTCATGTCTCTCTGTCATCCTTCCGTCCATCCATCCATCCATCCATCCATCCATCCATCCAGCCAACCATCCATCCATCCATCCTCCTATCCATCTCATGTCCCTCTGTCCTCCATCCATCTAATCATCCGTCTGTCTGTCCAACCATTCATCCGTCATCCATCTATTCATCCCTCCATCTATCCCTTCACATGCCCTTCCACACGCACATCTGCAAGCAGTTATATGCATAATCGTTGCATCTCTGATACATAGCATCACATTAACGTTTTCAAAAAAACAAAACATTATTATTATTTTTTTAAGCAATCGACAAAAACAACAAAAATAGCATACACATAAAATAAGATCGTGCAATATCTCATCTCAGAGAGAGAGAGAGAGAGAGAGAGAGAGAGAGAGAGAGAGAGAGAGAGAGAGAGAGAGAGAGAGAGAGAGAGAGAGAGAGAGAGAGAGAGAGAGAGAGAGAGAGAGAGAGAGTAAAGAGAAATATAAGAGGAAATACGCTTATTGTTGGTGCTTCCTGTGGTTGGTAGTTTTTCAAGTTTTTCTTTTGAGCATCAGTAGTGTTGTTTTTGCTTTAATAAACATAAACACTAAGATGAGTCTGGGGATGAATGAAATAACTTTAGAATTGTTGAAAAGAAAGGAAGAAATGAAGAAAAAGAAACGTACGAAACTATTTCCATCCTTGTCACCCCCCCCCCCCCACCCCCACCCCCCCTCCCTATCTCCACACACACGCAGTCTCACAACAACAACAAAAACGACACCATTTTCCATGAATCTACACGTAGCACGGCAACCATTTAGACTCTTCCCAGCATGCACCAGCTGCAGGTCTTCCGTCACCTGCCTGTCGGAGCTTCCCCGCGCATGCCAGCTTTCCCGCTTCCGCCGAGGCGCTCTGGTGTGTTTTACGAGTGTCAAAAAATTAATATGCTTTGATAGCGATCTTTCAGGGCGAGCCCATGCAACCAAGGGGAGAGAGGCGAAGGCAGGGTGAGTTTATCGTCTGCTTTTCAACAGCGGCCATCCTGCTTTTACAGGCCGCGGACTGTGCAGGAAGCAGATACGGGAATGGACGATGTACGGAAATAACTCTGTCGGGATTGCTCAACTCAACTCAACTCAACTCAAATTTTATTGGCTTCAATTTTCAGAGAAGAATTTGTCTTGCGCTTGGGAGAAAGTAAGAGTATAACATATAAAAACAGCATTCATATCACATTTCATGGGTTGTGAAAGAGTGAATACTCTTGCTTTCATTGAGGCAAACTTTCCACACGTGCTCCTTGTCCGCGTGTTTTAGATTCACCCCTTGACGGGCGCAATGGCGTGGTGGTAAGACTCGTCCTCCTAATCGAGAGGTCGTGAATTCGAATCCCGGTCGCTGCCGCCTGGTGGGAAGAGTGGAGATTTTTTCGATCTCCCAGGTCAACTTATGTGCAGACCTGCTAGTGACTTAATCCCCTTCGTGTGTACATACAAGCACAAGACCAAGTGCGCACGGAAAAGATCCTGTAATCCATGTCAGAGTTCGGTGGATTACAGAAACACGAAAATACCCAGCATGCCTCCCCCGAAATCGGCGTATGCTGCCTGAATGGCGGGGTAAAAACGGGCATACACGTAAAAATCCACTCGTGCTTAAAACATAATTGAACGTGGGAGTCTAAGCCCATGAACGAAGAAGAAGAAGAAGAAGACACACCCCTCGCTAGTGATTGGCCCCTCAAATGTTCGTCCAAGTAAAAAGTAACCCGTACAAACCCGACAGAGTTGTTTTCGGAATTCGTCAATTCAGTCAAGGGAAAACCAGTGCCTGGCCTGTATGACGGCTTACTAGTGCCAAAACCTCATAATTGTAATTATCAAGGGAAAACCAGTGCCTGGCCTGTATGACGGCTTACTAGTGCCAAAACCTCATAATTGTAATTATCAAGGGAAAACCAGTGCCTGGCCTGTATGACGGCTTACTAGTGCCAAAACCTCATAATTGTAATTATCAAGGGAAAACCAGTGCCTGGCCTGTATGACGGCTTACTAGTGCCAAAACCTCATAATTGTAATTATCAAGGGAAAACCAGTGCCTGGCCTGTATGACGGCTTACTAGTGCCAAAACCTCATAATTGTAATTATCAAGGGAAAACCAGTGCCTGGCCTGTCCAAAAACACCTCCCGCTGGAGGGATTTTGCAACCGTGAAGATAAAGAGGGACATTTTTTGTCTGCGCGCGCCGCCAGCAAGCAGGATGTCCCAGAACTGAATGTACTGTGTACAGACGATGTACTGAAGTTACTCTGTTGGGACATTGTATGTGTATTAAAACAAACCAGAGGCAGAATCTGATACGCACGCACAAACAATTGACTCGGGGTTAGTGAGGCCATTCCGTGGGTGTGCTGTCATGCGTGTGATAACTACACCACAAGGTGTTACTTAGCTTATTTATTACAAGTACGAGCATTAAGGACACACGGAAATGTAAACCTGGGCTATGACTTCGATCGCAATAGCTCTTTTGTCATGGAAAGAGCTGCAATTCGTAGATATGCATATCATTTTTGCATATCAGACTGTGTGTAACTGTCTGATGCCTTTTCATTAAACAAAACCAATTCTAAATATGTGTCATATTTTTCAAACAGACTATTTTTACCTGAATTGCCATGGTCCCCATTTTGTTTAAAACACGTGACCAAGCTTTGAGTGCACCCTACCTATTTACAAATTTCACCAACATTTGATAAAAGCTCGGATATCTTCAAAAGACATATTGTATATTATCTAAAGGACCATCTGCACTGTCTTGTTTCAAAAGCTTTCACTCGAAAATAAACATTGGTTGGTCAACGTTTCTGTTATCAGCTTTATTTGTTTGTCCGTCTGATTCAAAGACCACCTATGGGCGTGGTAGTAAATGAATCGTATATTCTATGATTGGACGTTCCAATAAATAACATTTCTTCGTTCATTGTTTTACTTTTAAACGATTTGCACCGGTCATGGCAAGGGAGACAACCGTACAGACTGACGTTTTTACGAGGAAAGTAATACTGCCCCAGGTTTTCTCCCTTGAACAATAGCGGCAGGATGGAAATGCCGAACGTTGAATTACAGATAGTTTTTCGCATGTCATACGAGCACAGACAGACAGACAGACAGAAAGGCAGAGAGAGAGAGAGAGAGACAGACAGACAGACAGAGAGACAGACAGACAGGCAGAGAGACAGACAGACAGACAGACTGACAAACAGATAAACAGTCCTGCAGACAAACAGATATGGAAACAGACGCCCTCGTGTCTGAAAGACACATATGTATAGGTTACAACACGAGTGGTTTTTTATATGGCTTGTATTTCAGTCAAGACCCAGCGGATGAATATCATCGGGAGACACGAGCCTTTGGCGAGTGGCTCTCGATTGATATTCCCGCTGGGTCTTGACTGAAATACAAGCCATATAAAAAACCACGAGTGTTGTAATCTGTATATCCCATTCTACCATCAAACACAAAGTGTAGACTACTAGCGGCACTGTTGCGATCTGTGGACTGTAAAACTGTGGTGCCGGCGAGACTTAGCCTTTTTGCAACCTTAAAACTAAGTGACCGTCGCTGAAAAAATAAAACGAATGAGTGCATCGATAAGTACGCGGTAACACTACTTTCAGACCATTTAAAAGCTTTAAGTAAAGGTTCATAAGATGCAAGAAAGTAATGAAGTCGTATAGAAATTAATTTAGTTGAAGCGCACAATTCTTTTTTTTTTTTTTGCGTTTCAGGTCGGCAGAACGGGCAAAACGGGTTTGGGACCCATTTGGCTTACTCGATTCAGAATCGATTCCACGTTGTTTTTCTCGAACGTGTGTAATTAGGCTTATTGACAGAGAAGCAAATTTTAGGGAACAAATATGTAGGTTTAGATTTAACCATTTGCTCCCTATTTGAAATGTATCTACGTGATAAACTGTTTTGCGAGTGTGTTTGCATGGATGAACTTAAACTGGTATGGGTATGAGGAAAACGCGACCGACACGTCTGTCACCGCCGATTGATTGCATTTTGAAGGAATATGACTGGATTACGGAAAAATACACACATGTTAAGTTCTCGGATACCTTCATCGCCAATGTGGACTTACTGCAGAGCCAGGCAAAAGAGTAGACTTGCTCGCAAAACACGTGAAACAGCTGATGATAGCGAAGCCCAACCGTGCCAGGTAAGGACGGTCTGACAGATTCTCATAAGTCGTCTGCTAACGAAGCAAGGGGAGGGTACTCGTGTTTTTGTTTTGGTTCGCTAGCATCTGGTTATCTTGTAAGTTGAATGTTCGTTTTTTTCGACCTGCATTGCTTTCATAATGAAAGAAACGTTTGCTTATTGCATCTCATACATCAGATCAGTTCTGAGATTCATTTTTGCGTGCAACTGATATGGTTTTCTGAGCCGTGCAATACGATTTTGGAACTTCATACAAATGTGTCACATTGTTCGGCGCGAGGTCAAAGGTCGGGAGCAAAGTAGTTCTTCGCCCAAATCGGAATCTGCACTATCATATATTTTTTTGAGTCCATGATGTATTTATTGAGCTATAAAAATACAACATATATACCCATACTGAAGTAACAGAGACAAAGAAGGGAGGTCATGGGATATATCAATATATACCCCCCCCCCCCCCCCACACACACACACACAGATGAACACACACGCATGCACATACACGTACAGACGCAAAGAAACACGCACGCACTTATGTACGTTAAGACACACACTTACACACACACACACACACACACACACACACACACACACACACACACACATCTAACAAAAACTCATTCTATTTTAGGTGTTCGTATTAATCTCAACGGAAATTGTGAAGAGAAAGTTCAAAGAGTCAAAGGAACGTCGACTGAATTGATTGTTGATCCAAGTAATTGCGCCTCAGTCAGAAATAATAGGAAGGAAAAAAAATGAATTTTCGTTCAATGGATGTAGGTTTTATAAAAGCTGAAAGGTTAACTTGGCTTTTATCGTGTGTGTGTGTGTGTGTGTGTGTGTGTGTGTGTGTGTGTGTGTGTGTGTGTGTGTGTGTGTGTGTATGTGTGTGTGTGTGTGTGTTTGTTAGTTTCCGTGAGTGTGTGTGTGTGTGTGTGTGTGTGTGTGTGTGTGCGCGCGCGCGTGCATATGTGTATATATGTGTGTGTGTGTGTGTGTGTTTGTGTGGGTTTGTTTGTTTGTTGATTGTTGTTGTTGTTGTTGTCGTCGTCGCTTTTTATTCAAGCTACACAGATGACTGCCGGCACGCAGACCCCAGAAAATATCTTCTAGACATGCTAAACCTTTGCAGACCTCAGAAACGAGTTCTGGCTGGAGATAATAATAAAGTGTATTTATATTGCGCCTATCCCTTACAAAAAACAAAAATATTTGGCTCTGAAGGAGAAACTGTGGGGCCCAGCGGAGTCCCTGCGGCGAATTACAGACTTCGACTGATCAACAACGTTGACAGCTTATCATGGAGGCTGGAACGCAGAAGAAGAACAAGGAGGTTGACGTGCAGCGTTCAGGACAGGTGACGTTTGACGTTGATCTGTCTGTCTAGCTGTGCTCTCGTCTCATCGTTCTCCTTGTCTCTGACTGCTGGGCGAGAGTGTTGTGGTGAGGCCGTGCTGCACTGTCTGTCTCCACTCCGGTCGTTGTGAGACTGCAGCTTCCCTGGTGATCAACGCCTTCAGGTGAAGATACATCTTTCTTTCTTTATTTGGTGTTTAACGTCGTTTACAACCGTTCAAGGTTATATCGCGACGGGGTGAAGATACATGTTTTAACGCCCTCACGGTGAAACCACTGGGGGCATGTTCCCGGGGGAAACCCCGACTTTAGATGATGTTCCAACAATTAACAAAGGGGAGAAAGACGCTGCAAAGGAGAGAAGGCTGTCGTGCTCCAGCTTCAAGCCGCTAAGAGGCCGGAGGTTTGTGCCATGTAGAATCCTATCTTACAGACATCTTTATAGATCAGGTGGAGTCTGCCTGTGGGACAGCTTTGTCTGGACGAATTCACCGCAGAGGAGATTTGTGGGGATCCGGCCACCATCCGTTCGTACAACATGACGCTAGCGCAAACTTCGCCCCTGTTCAGCAGTGTGTCCCGGGCACGGGACGGCGCTTTGCAGGGACTTGGTGCTTTTACTTCAGCAAACTCGGGCTGAATTGTAGTCTTTTAAAGTTATAAACTGAGGTTGAGATACTGTGCTAAAGCAACTGATACAGCAATTTCAAAGCCTGTACAGACTGTGCGCGAAATAGATTAAAGAAACAGCCACATTGAATGTCATGCACTGACGTCAGATAGTTCCAGATCTTTGCGGCAGTCTTCCAGCGTTGTTCTGCTCTCCGAGACCTGGTTTTTCTTACATCCAGCTCGCCCCAGCTTCTGTTTGCACAAACCAAACTTGAAACAAGAGCTCTTCTTATTTTTATTGTGGACACTAACCACGGTAACACCATGATTGGTGGTGTTGGAATGACCGCCCTGTCGATGTGTTTCAACGCCGAGAGGCGGATACTGCTTGTCAGTGCGCAGCAGTTTCTTCTCGCCCTCGTCTGCTCTCGCGAAGAAGTGGAGGTTGGTCTTGGAAAAGGTGATCCGCTTCCTCAGCTGCTCTCTCGTGACGAGGTTGTCGTGGTAAGTGGTGAACTTGGAGGCGATGACGGCAATGGGCAACGCCATGACGACGACACCACACAGCGCACACAGCGCCCCTATCAGCTTGCCCGTCACGCTGACCGGAACCACGTCACCGTAGCCCACCGTCGTCATGGTGATGATGGCGTACCACATGCCTGAGAGCACGGAGGAGAAAGAGAAGGTTTCTGACACCAGCTCCGCCAGCCAGACCGAGGCACCGAACATAGTTGCCAGGGACAATACGCAAACTGCAAGCATGACGAACACCTTCAGACTGGCTCGCGTCGACAGCAACAAAATCTGGTGGGTAAAAAAAGGAGTATTTTTTTTAAAATTGGGTCATAAGTGTTTGTCATTCTGTCTGCTTAAAAGACCACTGTGTCGACGTACTAGACAATGTAACGTTTTGTTTTGTCAATGATTTAACGTTCCAATTCTTGTGCAGTTGTGAGTTGTTGTTTGTTGTTATTTTTTTATTTTTGTATATATTTTTTTTATAAAGAAAGGGGTATAAAGCTTCACCGCATCGCCAAGATAGGTGCTGACGGTTTGATAGCAGAAGAATTGCTCTACAATATGACAGCAACAAAATCTGGCAAACAAGATAACCATGAAAATGTAAATCCAAAAAAACATATATTCGTGACTGTAACGTAATTTTGTCAATAACACCGTTCCAACAACTTACCTGTCTTGTTTTTTTGATTCATGAAAATGTACTCAGCAGAAACATGGACAATACAAAAAGAACAATCTGGTGAGCAGAGAAAGGTGTAGAAAGCTTCACTGCACTCACCAAGATCAGTGGCGATGGTTTGATAGCGGGAGAATAGCTGTGCACTGAAGATAATATCATTCAACACATCTACAACATCCCCCAAAAGTGGCGTATGGCTGCCAAAATGGCGGGGTAAAAACAGTCGTACACGTAAAACCGTGAGAGTTTCAGCCCATGAACGAAGAAGAAGAAGAACTCATCAACCTAATACGGAGAGCAGAGAAAGGGATAGAAAACGTCATTGCTACGTAAAAGACCTCGGTTATTTTGCTAAAAGTGCAGGTGGTTTATTACACCTAAACACGCACAAACCTGGGAAGCGCGACTCTGTTGCTGCTAGCTTTCCACTGGGAGGAAGCGACCCGAATTTCCATGCGATGGTTCAATAAAATAATGAAAATGAAAATGAAAAACAAAGCCTCTTACCTTCATGGTGTCGAAGTTCTTGGCCAGGTAGAAAATCCTCATCACCCTCAGCACAGACAGCGCGTAGAAGAAGAGAAGGGCGTTGAACTCGCTTCTGCTGTAGGTGACCTTCCCCACAAGCAGCACCCTCTCCAGCAGGATGCTCAAGCCGTTGTGAACGATCAGCAGCAGGTCGAACCAGTTCTTGGCTTGCTGCAGGAAGTGACGTTTTTGAGGACACGTGACGAGGCGGGTCGTGAACTCCAAGACAAAGAATACCAAGATGGCTTCCTGTACGTTCCGGAGCCATGGATACGGGAGGCTGGCCGAGTACTCGTCCATGAAGGTCATCTGTGTCTGCTCGACCTGCTGAGTGATGTTGAAGTAGGCGAGGTAGTCGTAGAAGCGCGAGTGGAACTCCCTGAACGTCATGGACGTCTCGAGAGTACACAGCAACACGGACATGAACACCACTGAGAAGAACACCACGCTCCACATCTGTGAGATCACAAACACACGTTGGAGAAACGGCTGTACTTAAAGAACAAGTCGCGTAAGGCGAAAATACAATACTTAGTCAAGTAGCTGTCGAACTCACAGAATGAAACTGAACGCACCGCTCATGGCAAAGGCAGTGAAATTGACAAGAAGAGCGGGGTAGTAGTTGCGCGAAGAAGGATAGCACGCTTTTCTGTACCTCTCTTTGTTTTAACTTTCTGAGCGTGTTTTTAATCCAAACATATCATATCTATATGTTTTTGGAATCAGGAACCGACAAGGAATAGGATGAAAGTGTTTTTAAATTGATTTGGACAATTTAATTTTGATAATAATTTTTATATATTTAATTTTCAGAGCTTGTTTTTAATCCGAATATAACATATTTATATGTTTTTGGAATCAGCAAATGATGGAGAATAAGATAAACGTAAATTTGGATCGTTTTATAAATTTTTTTTTTTTTTACAATTTTCAGATTTTTAATGACCAAAGTCATTAATTAATTTTTAAGCCACCAAGCTGAAATGCAATACCGAAGTCCGGGCTTCGTCGAAGACTACTTGACCAAAATTTCAACCAATTTGGTTGAAAAATGAGGGCGTGACAGTGCCGCCTCAACTTTCACGAAAAGCCGGATATGACGTCATCAAAGACATTTATCAAAAAAATGAAAAAAAACGTTCGGGGATTTCATACCCAGGAACTCTCATGTCAAATTTCATAAAGATCGGTCCAGTAGTTTAGTCTGAATCGCTCTACACACACACACACACACACACACACACACACGCACACACGCACATACACCACGACCCTCGTTTCGATTCCGCCTCGATGTTAAAATATTTAGTCAAAACTTGACTAAATATAACAAGTCGCGTAAGGCGAAAATACAATATTTAGTCAAGTAGCTGCCATTTTTCAGCAAGACCGTATACTCGTAGCATCGTCAGTCCACCGCTCACGGCAAAGGCAGTGAAATTGAGAAGAAGAGCGGGGTAGTAGTTGCGCTAAGAAGGATAGCACGCTTTTCTGTACCTCTCTTTGTTTTAACTTTCTGAGCGTGTTTTTAATCCAAACATATCATATCTATATGTTTTTGGAATCAGGAACCGACAAGAAATAAGATGAAAGTGTTTTTAAATTGATTTGGACAATTTAATTTTGATAATAATTTTTATATATTTAATTTTCAGAGCTTGTTTTTAATCCGAATATAACATATTTATATGTTTTTGGAATCAGCAAATGATGGAGAATAAGATAAACGTAAATGTGGATCGTTTTATAAATTTTTATTTTTTTTTACACTTTTCAGATTTTTAATGACCAAAGTCATTAATTAATTTTTAAGCCACCAAGCTGAAATGCAATACCGAACCCCGGGCTTCGTCGAAGATTACTTGACCAAAATTTCAACCAATTTGGTTGAAAAATGAGGGCGTGACAGTGCCGCCTCAACTTTCACGAAAAGCCGGATATGACGTCATCAAAGACATTTATCAAAAAAATGAAAAAAACGTTCGGGGATTTCATATCCAGGAACTCTCATGTCAAATTTCATAAAGATCGGTCCAGTAGTTTAGTCTGAATCGCTCTACACACACACACACACACACACACACACAGACACACACACACACACACACGCACATACACCACGACCCTCGTTTCGATTCCCCCTCGATGTTAAAATATTTAGTCAAAACTTGACTAAATATAAAAACGACACTGATTAAACGCACCAAGACGTCTCCAAAGTGCACAGCAACACGGAAAGCAACGGAGAAAACCACCTCGCTCCACATCATTCTGTGGGATCACAAACACACGTTGCTGATGTTTTTATATTTAGTCAAGTTTTGACTAAATATTTTAACATCGAGGGGGAATCGAAACGAGGGTCGTGGTGTATGTGTGTGTGTGTGTGTGTGTGTGTGTGTGTGTGTGTGTGTGTGTGGGCGTGCGTGCGTGCGTGCGTGTAGAGCGATTCAGACTAAACTACTGGGCCGATCTTTATGAAATTTTACATGAGAGTTCCTGGGATTGATATCCCCATACGTTTTTCTCCTTTTTTCGATAAATGTCTTTGATGACGTCATATCCGGCTTTTCGTGAAAGTTGAGGCGGCACTGTCACGCTCTCATTTTTCAACCAAATTGGTTGAAATTTTGGTCAAGTAATGTTCGACGAAGCCCGGACTTCGGTATTGCATTTCAGCGTGATGGCTTAGAAATTAATTAATGACTTTGGTCATTAAAAATCTGAAAATTGTAAAAAAAAATAAAAAATTATAAAACGATCCAAATTTACGTTTATCTTATTCTCCATTATTTTCTGATTCCAAAAACATATAAATATGTTATATTTGGATTAAAAACAAGCTCTGAAAATTAAAAATATAAAAATTATGATCAAAATTAAATTTTCGAAATCAATTTAAAAACACTTTCATCTTATTCCTTGTCGGTTCCTGATTCCAAAAACATATAGATATGATATGTTTGGATTAAAAACACGCTCAGAAAGTTAAAACGAAGAGAGGTACAGAAAAGCGTGCATGCTATCCTTCTCAGCGCAACTACTACCCCGCTCTTCTTGTCAATTTCACTGCCTTTGCCACGAGCGGTGGACTGACGATGCTACGAGTATACGGTCTTGCTGAAAAAATGCAGTGCGTTCAGTTTCATTCTGTGAGTTCGACAGCTTGACTAAATGTTGTATTTTTGCCTTACGCGACTTGTTTTATTCTGAATTTTGGAACGTAAGCAGTCTATCTGTTTTTGGGTTGCTGTACTTGAAGACAAACGACACTGATTAGATACACACAGGTGTCTCTTCTTGACACACCCCCCCCCCCCTTCCAAACAAAAACCTATGACGAAATACATTTTGAAAAGACGTCATAATGTAATGACTGCGAATAATGGATTGACGTAAACATTCTGTCGTTTCTCCTGCATGTCTTTCAGGAATCGACACAAAGCTTGTCTCGGTGATTTCGTCTCATCAGTAGGAGAACATTAAAGTCACCGCTTGGCTGTGAGTGTGTCGGTATCGTATATCATTAACCACACTGAGTGAATGTGATACAATAGCAACTACACCAAGAAAAATGTTCATTCAAAATGAACAGCGTCGATGCAATGTCCACCAAAGATTTATTTTGGGAAGTGTTAAAAGGTTAGGGTCAAAAGTCAATGAATTGCATGTTGTGCTGGATATATAAATTGTTTATTTCAGTCAATGCTTGCTATGAATTGATCAAACAGCCACAAGAAAAAACAAGTCGCGTAAGGCGAAATTACTACATTTAGTCAAGCTGTGGAACTCACAGAATGAAACTGAACGTAGTCCGCCGCTAGTGCAAAAGGCAGTGAAAGTGACGAGCCTGTTTGGCGCGGTAACGGTTGCGCTGTGCTTCATAGCACGCTTTACTGTACCTCTCTTCGTTTTAACTTTCTGAGCGTGTTTTTAATCCAAACATATCATATCTATATGTTTTTGGAATCAGGAACCGACAAGGAATAAGATGAAATAGTTTTTAAAACGATTTCGGAAATTTAATTTTGATCATAATTTTTATATTTTTAATTTTCAGAGCTTGTTTTTAATCCAAATATAACATATTTATATGTTTTTGGAATCAGAAAAGGATGAAGAATAAGATGAACGTAAATTTGGATCGTTTTATAATTTATTTATTTTTTTACAATTTTCAGATTTTTAATGACCAAAGTCATTAATTAATTTTTAAGCCACCAAACTGAAATGCAATACGGAAGTCCTGCCTTCGTCGAAGATTGCTTGGCCAAAATTTCAATCAATTTGATTGAAAAATGAGGGTGTGACAGTGCAGCCTCAACTTGTACAAAAAAGCCGGATATGACGTCATAAAAGACGTTTATAAAAAAATATAAAAAAACCGTCCTGGAATATCATTCCCAGGAAGTTTCATGTCAAATTTCATAAAGATCGGTCCAGTAGTTTAGTCTGAATCGTTCTACACACACATACACAGACAGACACACACACACACACACACACACACACAGACACACACACACACACACACACACACACACGCACACGCACATACACCAAGACCCTCGTCTCGATTCCCCCCTCTATGTTAAGACATTTAGTAAAAACTTTTTAATTAAAAAATAGAGCTTGTTTAAAACAGGTAGAAAGGAAGAGTTGATATTGCAATATCTGTACGTGGGAATGTGGTGAAAAAGAGTGCTAAAAGTAGTAAGTCGGCCTCAGATCCATTTCAAATATTTATTGCAGAAAAACAAAATACAAATTAAAAACAAAACCACAGAACCATTACCAGGTGTCATAGGAATGTTTGAAAACAATAGTTTTAATTTTACACTGTAAATACAGGAATCAGAATTAAACACCTCAAATTGGCACATGCATAATGAATCACCTGGAATTGCAACAGGGAGATACTGAAGTAATTGGAAACAAACACTTGAAATTGACAGAGAAACAATTGAAAATATATTACTGACATGAGCGTACAATATTTTAATGGAAGTGCATTTTTAGCACGAAGCATCCGCAGGAGGATGCACTAACAATTACATAGTGCCACAAAATGTGTACGGACATTTCACAACCGTGCATTATTAGCACAGAACACATACATGGGGGCGCACAAAACATTATTGTACCATGATGATGATCGGGATTGTTGAAGATCTTTTCTTGTGCAAGGCGCCCCTGTATGACCGCAACTGATCCAACCGGCCGCATCTGAACAAACGACGTCGAAACGGCGCGAAACACGTCCTCTCGGTTGGTCTCGGATTGACTCGACTCCTCTCGGTCTTTTTTTGTGTGTGTCTTTTTTTCTTTTCCTTATGGTCGGAGTGGTATATTTATGTACATCTTAGATTAAAAAAACACACCCGAAAGCTGTGTTTAATCGTTTCGCGTAAATTGTACATTTTTTTCAGCTTTGAAATTGTTTTGGCTTGGAGAGTCAGCGCGCTTTGGCTTGGAGACTAATTCTCCACAGGCACGTTCTTCCCAACCACAGATACCAGCGTCGTCCGCGACGCTGGAATAACCGAGGCTTCTCTTCTTATCCCTACTTCAAGCTCTGGTGACACAAAGCGAAACAAACTTCGCGAAGACAATGCAAGTAATGACTGGCCTTACATATTTTAACATAGCTTTACGGATGAAAGGTTTGATATACAGGTGACTCATTAATGTCAAAAGTGAAACATTACCTATCAGGTCACAGCTAGCCTGTGCATGTTTTGGTAGACTATAGCACATTATTTATCATTTTGCCCAATAAAACAATTTGATATTTGGAAAGCCATACACGAAGAGCAATTATCACAGAAAAAAAATGAAAAAAAGAAAGACACCCGGAAAAATAATTGTGTTTTTAACAATAAAGTGGGGTGGGAGAGACAGAGAAAGAAAGAGAGAGAGAGAGAGAGAGAGAGAGAGAGAGAGAGAGAGAGAGAGAGAGAGAGAGAGAAAGAAAGAGACACAGAGAGAGAGAGAGAGAGAGAGAGAGGTGGGGGTGGAGAGAGAGAAAGAGAGAGAGAGAAAGAAAGAGAGAGACAGACAGAGAGAGAGAGAGAGAAAGAGAAAGAGAGAAAGAGAGAGAGAGAGAGAAAGAGAGATTTAAAGAGAGAGAGAGAGAGACAGAGAGACAGACAGAGAAAGAGAGAGAGAGAGAAAGAGAGAGAGAAAGAGAGAGAGAGAGAGAGCACCCATTGCACACCGGTTCGACCGAAGCTAAGTGAAGAACAAGGAACTTAGTCGATAAATATCGACAGGGGGCCGACAAATGGTTTAAATGGGAAATGTGTGTATATGGGTGTGGGTTTGAAACAAACAAACAAACCAACCCATGTGAACCCCGGGCCGCAGGCCTTCGATGTAGTGATTGAAAAAAAAGGATGTTCTCAAATGGTTCAATTCTCATTTGG